>NW_019943275.1:134973-174790 GCF_002910315.2 Salvelinus sp. IW2-2015 | reverse complement strand
GCTAATGTGTTATAGTAATAACTAATGTACATGGTAGTTTGAGTAGAGCTCTCGAGAATAAACGTTATTGATTAATTTGGTGGCTCTTTGTCATGTTATGCAAATAAGAACCTTACACATTCTTAGACGGAAGAGTGTTTGCTTGTTATAATTGAATTGGTTAACGAAAACATAGAATCAAATTCCTCCACTAGGAGGTTGCCTTGTTGATCTAACCAAAATCGATAGGAACAGGTCCGAGATGACCTGAGGTAAGGTGCGCTATCTAAATAAAACTAAGCTTAATTATAGGAGGAGTAAGAAGGATATAGTAGGTGTTAGAGAAGGATGGTCATTTGTACAAATAGGACAGCCTAAATTCAATAACATACCAAATAAACTCCTAAGACCTAAATCGCTATTCTATATGGGAAGCAGTCTGAGACTATGAAAGTAGCGATAGATATATTAAAACAGGTGAGGATATTAAACTAGGCTTGAGAAAAGAAAGTAATTCTATGCGAACAAGATAACTTAACCTATTCAATATTAAAATAAATTAAATCCAAAAAGGAGGAAAGGAAACCTAAATTAGCGGAGTGAGATACGAGATATTGGTGTACTTTAAAAGACCTCCGACACAACCCGAAATAAGAGGTAAACCTCTCTGGGCAGGGGACGCAAACGTCCCACCGGCCAATAGCCAGGAAAAAACAGCGTGCCAAATTCAAATAACATGATATAAAAAATCTAACTTTCATTAAATCACACATGTAAGATACCAAATAAAAGCTACACTCGTGTGAATCCAGCCAACATGTCAGATTTCAAAAAGGCGTTTCGGCGAAAGCATAAGATCATTATCTGATGATAGCACACAACAGTAACAAAGAGAGTAGCATAATTCAACACTGCAAGCACGACACAAAACGCAGAAATAAAATATAAATCAGCCTTTGACGAAATTCTTTTGTTGGCACTCCAATATGTCCATAAACATCACAAATGGTCCTTTTGTCGATTAATTCCGTCGATATACAGTGGGGAACAAAAGTATTTGATACACTGCCGAATTTGCAGATTTCCTACTTACAAAGCATGTAGAGGTCTGTCATTTTTATCATAGGTACACTTCAACTGTGAGAGACGGAATCTAAAACAAAAATCCAGAAAATCACATTGTATGATTTTAAGTAATTAATTTGCATTTTTATTGCATGACATAAGTATTTGATCACCTACCAACCAGTAAGAATTCCGGCTCTCACAGACCTGTTAGTTTTTCTTTAAGAAGCCCTCCTGTTCTCCACTCATTTACCTGTATTAACTGCACCTGTTTGGAACTCGTTACCTGTATAAAAGACACCTGTCCACACGCTCAATCAAACAGACTCCAACCTCTCCACAAGGCCAAGACCAGAGAGCTGTGTAAGGACATCAGGGATAAAATTGTAGACCTGCACAGAGCTGGGACGAGCACAGGACAATAGGCAAGCAGCTTGGTGAGAAGGCAACAACTGTTGGCGGCAATATTAGAAATGGAAGAAGTTCAAGATGACGGTCAATTCACCCTCGGACTGGGCTCCATGCAAGAATCACCTCGTGGGGCATCAATGACATGAGGAAAGTGGGGATCAGCCCAGAAACTACCGGCAGGACCTGGTTCAATGACCTGAAGAGAGCTGGGACCACAGTCTCAACGAAAAACCATTAGTAACACACTACGCCGTCATGGATTAAAATCCTGCAGCGCACGCAAGGTCCCCCTGCTCAAGCCAGCCGATGTCCAGGCCCGTCTGAGTTTGCCAATGACCATCTGGATGATCCAGAGAGGAATGAGAAGGTCAGTGGTTCTGATGAGACAAAAATATAACTTTTTGGTCTAAACTCCACTCGCTGTGTTTGGAGGAAGAAGAAGGAGAGTACAACCCCAAGAAACCCATCCCAACCCTGAAGCATGGAGGTGGAAACATCATTTCTTGGGGCTGCTTTTCTGCAAAGGGGACAGGACGACTGCACCGTATTGAGGGGAGGATGGATGGCCATGTATCGCGGAATCTTGGCCAACAATCTCCTTCCTCAGTAAGAGCATGAAGATGGGTCGTGGCTGGTCTTCCAACATGACAATGACCCAAACACACAGCCAGGGCAACTAAGGAGTGGCTCCGTAAGAAGCATCTCAAGTCCTGGAGTGGTCTAGCCAGTCTCCAGACCTGAACCCAATAGAAAATCTTTGGAGGGAGCTGAAATTCCGTATTGCCCAGCGACAGCCCGAAACCTGAAGGATCTGGAGGAAGGTCTGTATTGGAGGAGTGGGCCAAAATCCCTGCTGCAGTGTGTGCAAACCTGGTCAAGAACTACAGGAAAGTATATCTCTGAAATTGCAAACAAAGGTTTCTTACCAAATATAAGTTCCTTTCTGATGTATCAAATACTTATTGCTGCAATAAAATTGCCAAAGGAATTACTTAAAAATCATACAATGTGATTTTCTTGGATTTTGCTTTTAGATTCCGTCTCGCTCACAGTTGAAGTGTACCTATGATAAAAATACAACCTCTACATGCTTCTTAAAGTAGGAAAACCTGCCAAAAGAATCGGCATGTGTATTCAAATTACTGTTCTTCCCACTGTATATCCAAATGCAAATTTATTTGGCGCGTTTGATCCAGAAAAAACACACTTCAAACTTTCGCCCAAGTCACTACAAAATATATCCAAAAGTTTCATGACTATAAAGTTCAGATACTGTTGTAATACAACTTAAGGTATCATTAAACGTAATAATCGATCAATTTGAAGACGGGATGATCTGTGTTCAAATACAAAAAGGAAAACAAACTGACGCAACTTTTTTCATAACGTGCCTCTTCTCAAAAAATGTACTTCCATGTGAACCCTCTTTACGATAGCCCTACTTCTTCACTACACAAAGGAATAACACTCAACCATTTCCAAGGACTGGTGACATCCAGTGGAAGCGTTAGGAACGTGCAAGCAAGTCCATTAAGAAATCTTCGGTGTCTCTAAGAAACCTTCATTGAAAAGACAGTGACATCAAAAACAAAATAAATTCTGAAGTTGTGTCCTCAGGTTTTGCCTGCTACATAAGTTCTGTTATTTTCACAGACATGATTCAAACATTTTTAGAAACTTCAGAGTGTTTCTATCCAAATCTACTAATAATTGCACATCTTATATTCTGGGATGAGTAGCAAGGCAGTTGAATTTGGGCATGCTATTTTTCACAAAAGTGAGAACGGACTGCCTCTCACGTGAACGCGCTGTTGAATGCATGGTCACTCATGGCAGTGATTACATAATTTCTGTCTCCCTGTCACCCCCCTTCACATTAGAGTCATCAGACTTAGTTCTATTGACTGTTGACATGTAGTGGAAGCCGTAGGAAGTGAAACATCCATATCTCTCTGTATTTAATGAGAGCTTGGTTGAAAATATGGCACCCCAGAAAAATCCAAACAGGAAGTGGAACTTCTCAGGTTTTTGCCTCCATATGAGTCTGTTAATCCACAGACATAATTCAAACAGTTTTAGAAACTTTGAGTGTTTTCTATCCAATACTAAGTAATATGCAATAATTAGTAACTGGGACTGAGAGCAGGCCGTTTACTCTGGGCACCTTTCATCCACGCTACTCAATACTGCCCTGCAGCATAAGAAGTTAAACATATTGCAAATGTACAAAAGTCAACTAGCAAGTCAGTGTCCATCAGTCAATTAGATAATTTCAGACACCAAACTGATACAAACTGACACCACACCCACTTTTCCAACTCGTTTAGAAGCCAACTATCCACATATTTCAGAGCAGGCCCAAAATTCACAGCGCCTTCAGTTAACTTTTTAGCTGCAGGGCTATGAAGTAGTTTATATATCACACATAGCGTCATAGCGTCCTAAATGTCCCTCCTTCTCTCCGACAAGGACAAAGCTGCTTCAAAAGTCTATTCCAATACACTAACGCACACAATGGTTATAATTTTTAATTACCCCTTGTMCATGCTACATAACCTCTAATCCTAATGGTGAAGTTTCTGGGTAGAATTATTTAATCATTTATCTTAAACCTTGATAACATATCTTAACAGTAACAAGAACATTTCCCAGGACATAGACATATCTGATGTTGGCAGAAAGCTTAAATTCCTGTTAATCTAACTGCATTGTCCAATTTACAGTAGCTATTACAGTGAAATAWTACCATGCTATTGTTTGAGAAGAGTGCACAGTTATTAACTCGAAAATGAATCAATAAACCACTTAGGCACATTTAGTCAGACTTGACACAACATTTTAACAGAAATGCAATAGTTTATTGGATCAGTCTAAAACTYTGCACATGCACTTCTGCCATCTAGCGGCTAACATAAAAATTGTGTCTAACCTGGAATAATACATTGTGACCWTTCTCTTGCATTTCAAAGGTTTATTCTCCTGTAATAATTTCACATTCACAGGCAGTTAGATTTTGGTATGTCATTTTAGATGAAAATTGAAAAAAAGGGTTGGATCCTTAAGAGGTTTTAACCTGTTTCTTTTCTTGGCATCATCTCAGATCTTTTGAATCGTCAAGATGTCACCCTCTGAGGCTGCTGAGCTTGTCATTGGCCTGTACAAGGYGATSCACTTGGGTCTGCAACTTTGCACGATWCTGTCYGATSTCTGAATCCTCCTGTAKGATGTTATCAGTGTCATCTCTGTGTAGCAGATCCAGCATTTCACTGCACACAATCTTGGCTGACTGCTTCAGGATGAAGTAACGGATCAGCATGGGCACCTGGTCAGCCAGTCTTTGCACCACAATCTGTGAGAGAGGTGAGGTGGGATGGAGAGTGAGAGTGAGGTCCCAAAGTGATGAGATGGCCACAAGGCAACTAAAAGATTACCAAATGCCAACAAATGCTCAGCAAGGTGAACATATAGACTTCAGAGTTGGATTGGTCTGCAAAATGCAATATACCACAAAGCAACCCTGCCACAACATTATATGTTTGAAACCTTTGTCAAAAAGCATTAATGAGAGATCTGATCATGCCCGTTGATGATGTCATGGATTCATTGTACAGGGTGGAGCAGAGCTATAATGTATATAGAGTTGGGCCACCATTTAGAATGGACAACATGTTGCCCCTTTGAGCATTCCATTAATCCAGTCATGACAAGTATGTGGATTCTAATTRTAGACTTTCAGTTACACAGCATTGTTTAAAAAAAATGTAAATGCCATGAACTGCTATTGGATTATACRGTGTCATGTAAATGCATCATAATGTTATTATTGATTATACCATGGCATTGCTGAATACTYRTTTCTGATTGGCTTGAAGGACATTCTATGACGCATGGTATTTAATTGTTGAAGGAGCTAGCACATAAGCATTTCACTGCACCTTTTATACCAGCTGTGAACTGTGTATGAGACGAACACAATATATGGCTCTGGGGTGGAGTACCAGGCTAGATGTAGTCCATACATACACGTTGAGATCTCCCNACAATATATGGCTCTGGGGTGGAGTACCAGGCTAGATGTAGTCCATACATACACGTTGAGATCTCCCAAAATGTGTGGAAGGCCCTGATAAGAAAGTGTGTGAGTTTGTTGATAAGTACACAACATAACAGCTGTATGTAGATTTAKATTTAATTATTTCATTTCTGGAACATCTCCTGCACTCTTTAACTTCTCTAGGGTAGGGGGCAGCATTCGGAATTTTGGATGGAATGYATGCCCAAATTAAACTGCCTGCTTCTCGGGCCCAGAAGATATGATATGATATGCACAAAGCTGGTAGATTTGGATAGAAAAAGCTCTAAAGTTTCCAAAACTGTTAAAATAGTGTCTGTGAGTATAACAGAACTGATGTGACAGGCAAAAACCTGAGAAAAATCCATTCAGGAAGTAGTTTTTTGGGGGGTTTTCTAGTTTTCTATTCAATGCCATTACAGTATCCATTGACTTAGGACTCAAATTGCAGTTTCTATGCCTTCCACTAGATGTCAACAGTCTTTAGAAATTGTTTCAGGCTTGTATTCTGAAAAATGAGGAAATAAGAGCAGTCTGAATGAGTAGACCCTAAAGTGCCACACAGAGCTGTTTCTTGCGCGAGACGGAGAGAGTGCGTTTCTTGTTTACCTTTTAAATTGACAACGTTATTGTCCGGTTGAAATATTATTGATTATTTAGGCTGAAAACAACCTGAGGATTGAATATATACATCGTTTTACATGTTTCTATGAACTTCATGGATACAATTTTGATTTTTTTGTCTGCCTGTTTTGACTGCGTTTGAGCCTGTGGATTACTGAAGAAAATGCGAACAAAACTGAGGTTTTTGTATATAAAAAGACTTCATCGAACAAAAGGAACATTTATTGAGTAAATGAATGTCTGCTGAGTGCAACCATATGAAGATGATCAAAGGTAAGGGAATCATTTTATCTCTATTTCTGACTTGTGTAACTCTTCTACTTGGCTGGTTACTGTTTTTAATGATTTGTCTGCTGGGCTATGTTCTCAAATAATCGTAAGGTATGCTTTCGCCGTAAAGCATTTTTTAAATCTGACACCGTGGTTGGATTCACAAGAAGTTAATCTTTAACTTCTTCTGGGCAGTATTTTCACTTTTGGATAAATAGCATGCCAAAATGCAACTGCCTTCTACTCATCTCCAGAATATAAGATGTGCATATTATTAGTAGATTTGGATAGAAAACACTCTGAAGATTTTAAAACTGTTTGAATCATGTCTGTGAGAATAACATAACTTATGTAGCAGGCAAAACCCCGAGGACAAACCATTCAGAATTAAAAAAAAATTGAGGTCACTGTCTTTTCAATGAGGTTTCTTAGAGACACCAGATTTCTAAGGGACTTGTTTGCAGTTCCTACCACTTCCACTGGATGTCACCAGTCCTTGGAGATCGGTTGAGGTTATTCCTTTGTGTAGTGAAGAAGTAGGGCTATCGTAAAGGAGGGTCACATGAAGTAAATTGTTTGAGAGAGGCACGTTTCCAAAAAAGTAGCGTCAGTTTGTTTTCTTTTTGTATTGAACACAGATCATCCCGTCTTCAAATTGATAGATTATAACGTTTAAAAATACCTAACGTTGTATTACAAAAGTAGTTTGAAATGTTTTGGTAAAGTGTACATGTAACTTTTGATTTATTTTGTAGTGACGTTGCGAAAGTTGGAAGCTGTGTTTTTCTGGATCAAACGCGCCAAATAAATTGACATTTTGGATATATATCGACGGAATTAAATCGAACAAAAGGACCATTTGTGATGTTTTGGGACATATTGGAGTGCCAACAAAATAATTTCGTCAAAGGGAAGGGATGATTTATATTTTATTTCTGCGTTTTGTGTCGTGCCTGCAGTGTTGAAATATGCTACTCTTTGTTTACTGTTGTGCTATCATCAGATAATAGCATCTTATGCTTTCGCCGAAAAGCCTTTTTGAAATCTGACATGTTCGCTGGATTCACAACGAGTGTAGCTTAAATTTGGTATCTTACATGTGTGATTTAATGAAAGTTTGATTTTTATATAATTTTATTTGAATATGGCGCGCTGTATTTTCCCTGGCTATTGGCCAGGTGGGACGATTGCATCCCACCTGCCCCAGAGAGTTTAAACCTATGTAAAATATGTTTTGTTTTCTGAATTTTTATAATAAATATGTCTGCATTTGAATTTAGCGCCCTGCAGTTTCACTGGGTGTTGACAAGGTGGGACGCTACCGTCCCACATACCCAAGTGAGGTTTTAAGCAAACCATACTGCAAGAGATGTGTTGTATTGTACCTCATAGTATGCCTTGAGCAGCCCAGGGTACTTGCTCCTGGTGTCGTGATCTGAGCCTTCTGCTTTTTCCCCCTTCTCTAGACATGTGTTTCATCCTCGTCTGGATGTCCTCGTCTGAGAGATCTGAGCAGTTTGCCGTTTCCTCCTCTAGAATATGTTTGTTGAAGATTTCATCCTGTGTGTAGACCTGCATCTCCATCTCAAACTGCTCCACGATCCTCGCCTTCACTATGTTTGACTGCTGTTCCTGGATTGTTTCAATTTTTTTCTGAGTTTAAACAAAGATGAAGATACCATGAGGACATAAAGAACCTTGGATGCAGGGAGGCAGTGAAATACTGTTACTGTTACAGAACAGTAGTTCAGTTCGACGTGCTCTAAGCATCTTATGGTGTTTTATTTTGAACATTTCAGGGTACAATCCTACAATGGACAACATGTAAAGTGGAATTATTCATAAAAATATATTGTGATTTTTAAGTGCTACTTTGCCTCATGTTTCCCTGCTTCTTGCTAATGCCACTAACTAAGATTTCAATTTCAGCCTAAAATCACAGAATTGTATGATCRTCATGTCAGAGCTCTTAACAGTTTACAATTGTCATTACCTTYGAGACATCTTGAAGATAAGGATAATTCTTAAAGATCTCTTTGGACAAATGATCAAATTCCTCCTGCACCATTTCTGAAAAACAAAAAAAAATGTATTTGGGAAATAGATATTCCACAAAATGTTTTTATTTAAAGGTGTTGTTCAGCCAAATTACAAGTCAATAGTCCCAATGTTATAATTTCTTTGTGCTTCATGTCCAAATATTCAATAAGTAACTTAATTGAGCTACACAATCAATTTGAGATCCATTAGGATCATTTGGACATGAAGAGGACAAATGGAAACATTGTCCAGGTAAATTAAACCAAAGCATGGATTGATGTCACACCTTGTCCATAGACTGCTTACAGGGTAAGGAAACCAATGTCATTTTCTATTTTGATTTAACTATTCCTTCAACATGTCCTATTTAGTCAATTAAAGTTACGGTCACATGCAAAAGTACAATGAAATGCCTTTTTTGCAAGATCTAAACCCAACAATGAAGTATTAAAAGTAACTTAAGGTAGAACAAAAACACTAGAGAAATAAGAAGAACACGAGAATGTAAGTAAGGTATATACGTGGACAGTTCCAGGGTCAGTAGCTACTGTATGTACAGGGACAGTTCCAGGGTCAGTAGCTATATACAGGCAGTTCCAGGGTCAGTAGCTATATACATGAACAGTTCCAGGGTCAGTAAGCTATATACATGGTCAGTTCCAGGGTCAGTAAGCTATATACATGGACAGTTCCAGGGTCAGTTCCAGTACCATGTGTACAATGTGCAGGGATACTGAAGTGGTATGGTGAGATACTGTATGTATAGGGGTAAGTTGTGTAGGCATCAGGATATATGATAAACAGAAGCATCTGTGTATATGATGATTGCTTGGGAGGGTGTGTGTTTAGAGTAAGTATAAATGTGTGTAGGTGTTATGTGGTTGAGCAAATGGAGTGTGTGTGTGTGTGTGTGTGTCTAGAGTTCTGACAGTGTGCATATAAGACAGTGCAAGATACAAATAAATAAAGGGGTCAACTCAGATAGTCCGGTAGCCATTTTGTTAGCTAGTTAGCAGTCTCATGGCTTGGGGATAGAAGCTGTTCTGGAGCCTGTTCAGGAACCGTTTGCCGTGCGGAAGCAGAGAGAACAGTCTATGGCTTAGGTGGCTGGGGTCTTAACAATTTTCCGGTCCTTCCTATCATAACGCCTGATATAGATGTCCTGGATGGCATGAAGCTCTGCCCCAGCGATGTACTGGGATGTCTGCACCACCCTCTGTAAAGCCATACGATTGAGGGTGGTGATTTTGACATACCAAGCAGTGATGCAGCTAGTCAAGATGCTCTCAATGTTGCAGCTGTATAACTCTGAGGATTTGAGGGCCCATGCCAAAGCTTTTCAACCTTCAGAGGGGGAACAGGCGCTGTCTCGCATTCTTCATAACTGTGCGCATGTGTGGACCATTTTAACTCATTAGCGATTTGGACACGGAGGAACTTAATGCTCTCGACCCGCTCCACTTCAGCCCTGACGATGTGGATGGGGGTGTGATTCACCAATACCTGCTTTCTGGGTGCTTACTGCTTAATATAATAGGCATGTTTGTCTTGTCAGAAGTACCATAGAGACCCATGCATGATGTTCAATAAAGGGGCTTTTGGAAAATCACATTGAATCTAGGGCTGTAACGTGTACTCTAATAAATCGGGAAGCAAGTACAGGAAGTGAATTGAATAAATAAACGAACATGAAACATGAGTAGCGTACAGACATGAAACACAGAAACAATAACGCCTGAGGAAAGAACCAAAGGGAGTGACAGATATAGGGGAGGTAATCAGGAAGGTGACGGTGTCCAGGTGAGTCTCATGAGGCGCAGGTGCTCATAACGATGGTCACAGGTGTGCGTAACGATGATGGCAGGTGTGCGTAATAATGAATAAACTGGTGACAACAAGTGCCAGAGGGGGAGAGATGGAGTAGACGAGACAAGGGCTTTTGGTCACTTACCTCTGATTGTCTTTAGTGTCGTCATAGCTGGTTTCTTAAGTTTAGACACCAGTTTCTGAACAACATGTTGAAATACCCTGTAGTTACTGAATCCTGGCAGCTCACTTCCCCTGTGCTTCTCATCATATTCATCCACCAAATGCTGCACTACTTCGTGGTCTAAATTCAGGAAAACAATGTTAATAATGTATTGGAGATAATAATCACTGTTGTATGACATAACTATTAGTAGTATATTAACTATATCAGTAAATATTAGGGATATTTAGAAACATAAATATTAATTGGTTAGACATGGTATTATGATGTGCAATACCCGGGGTATTAAAAATTGTACCTACAATGTGATTTGGCATTTTTCAGACATTCCATCCACACTGTAAATTCCTTTCGCATGAGCTCAAACAGGTTTTCCTCAATGATAATATCCCCTTGGGACAGTTGGGTAATCTGCTCATTGAAATCTGTTATGACCTGAAGATGGAAACATAACAATAAAACATACCTGTTTAAATGTTTAACATTTAGTACTTTTAGATGAATGTTTAATGAAATGGCTCCACAAGACCCATCCATCCTTACGTCTTCTACAGATATTAAACAAGAACTATCTTACACTGGCTTGTCCAAGTGTTTTTGTAAAATCAGCTGTCAAGGTAAAGTATTGTTTAACCTGGTGACAAACATAATCAGGGGAAATTAAGGAAGGAGAGTGGAAGAAGTGGGAGTGTGGAGAAAAGTTGAATGCTGTTATATTTATTTTCTGGACAGTGCGTCTACTCTTACACCTGTGTTGCAAATCTGACCAATCCAAATGGCAGAGGATGTGCAACAGAACTGATGCCTTTACACCAGGTACCATTGCCCAAATTCTCTATAGAATATTCTCCTGACAATAGACCAAACCATGACAATAACACACCTGGACTACTGTGCAACAGTATGGCTTCCAACCAAACATCATACATTTTTATAGACACTTTGTACAGAAGAAGTTTACGAAGCTGAACGATGRGAAGATGAAAKATGTACTCACCTGAATGAGGAACTTCCTCTTCTCTGCAGGTTCCTTGGGAGGCCCACCCTCTATTTGACTCAATAAATGCTTTACCTCCCCCAACTGTTCCTTTATATTTTCTGACATCTGGGGCAAGGATTTCTGACCAGGAGCAAACATACAAGTTAATAGGTACCAGACCACATGTTYTCCAGTGTRCACTGGGTGTAGGGGGAACAGATAACYRTMRGGTMTGTGGTTGGACTAACCTTGATGTGTTTGACCAGGGCATTGCTGAGCTTGGTGGCTAGGCACTTGGTGGTTGCCTTCTCCTGACGCARRAGGGAKCTATACATTGAAARGGAGAGAAAWATAACAAACTAAGAGCACAAGGCGAGACCCAGATGCAGACACTGGAGGCAGATGGTTTGAGTCTTGATATTTATTTAACAATCCAAAAGGGKWRGSMARRRRAWKGKTSKKGRMMRGSMAAARGKYMAAMCMRKTYMRRRKYCMRGRRGKWMMRRRKKGSMRGSMRGSYYSRRGKYMRGKGCAGGGGTAATGGTCAGGCAGGCTGGTACAGAGTCCAGAAAACAGGCAAGGTGCAAAAACCGGGAGGACTGGCAAAAGAGAATAGAAGCAGGAGTACGGGAAAACTGCTGGTTGACTTGAAAAACATACAAGACAAACTGGCACAGAGGGACAGGAAACACAGGGATATATACATCAGGGATAATAATCGACACCTGCAGGGGGGTGGAGACAATAACATGACAGGTGAAACAGATCAGGGTGTGACACAAACACAGAATTTCATCACAGATATTGTCCGACACATTTAACACCTGCATTTTTTAAATTAAAACTGTCAAATATATATGTCAGTTAACCCTTGCTCTACAATGGTCATGCACCCAGGGATATCTAATTAACATAATAAAAAGTCCCCATCAAAATCAGTCTGTTTAAGTTAGAGATATGTGCTAAGCTAACATATGGAAAAGTTTTTTATGACTATACCAAGGATCATTTAGCCATTTGCTTTTGAATGTTAAATCAGTTTATTCCGATTTTCGGTATTTTCTTTGTTATGAGTTCTGGTGAGTTGGACACTTCTATGCCGCATGGCTAGCGTTGGCTAGCGTTCTACAGATGAAGACGACATTCTACAACCGAACAACGATTATTCTGGACAAAGGACAACTTGTACAAGATTCTGATGGAAGCTCATCAAAAAGTAGGAACCATTTATGATGTTATTTCGTATTTCTGTCGAAAATGTTTAGACGTATATTCCGCCCAGATTTTGGGCGCTGTCTCGCTATAACGTAAGCTGTATGTCGTACTAAAGTTATTTGTAAAAATCTAACACAGCGGTTGCATTAAGAACTAATGTATCTTTAATTTGCTGTCCAACATGTATTTTTTAGTAAAGTTTATGATTAGTTATTTGATTAGAATAGGTGCCTCTCCAAGATTTCTCCGGACAATATTTCTGCATTTTCACTACGTATTCACATTGTAAAACCACGATTTGCTGGCCGCTAAATATGCACATTTTCGAACAAACATATATGTATTGTGTAATATGATGTTATAGGCTGTCATCTGATGAAGTTTATGAAGGTTAGTGAAATAATTAATATATTTTGCTGGTTTTGTCGCTATCGCTACGTTGCCTTGAATCAATGCTGTTGTGTGGTTGGATATTGTAGTAAGCTAATATAATGCTATTTGTGTTTTCGCTATAAAACACTTAAAAGATCTGAAAAAATGCCTGGATTCACAAGATGTTTGTCTTTAATTTGCTGTACACCATGTATTTTTCAGAAATGTTTTATGATGAGTATTTATTTATTTCACGTTGGTCTCTGTAGTTTATTCTAGCTGCTTTGGTGAGATTTTGTGATGGTGGCTGCAATGTAAAACTATGATTTATAGCTGAAATATGCACATTTTTCGAACAAAACATATGCTATACAATAAATCTGTTATCAGACTGTCATCTGATGAAGTTGTTTCTTGGTTAGTGACTATTTATATCTTTATTTGGTCGAATTTGTGATAGCTACCTATGCGGTAAAAAATGGTGAAAATATGCGGTTGAGTCTTTTGCTATGGTGGTTAGCTAATAGAAATACATATTGTGTTTTCCCTGTAAAACATTTAAAAAATCAGAAAATTATGGCTGGATTCACAAGATGTGTATCTTTCATCTGGTGTCTTGGACTTGTGATTTCATGATATTTAGATGCTAGTATTTACTTGTGGCGCTATGCTAGGCTATGCTAGTCAGCTTTTTTTACTGATGAGGGTGCTCCCGGATCCGGGATTGTGACCAAGTAGAAGTTATCGAACAAAACATACATGTATTGTGTAACATGAAGTCCTATGAGTGTCATCTGATGAAGATCATCAAAGGTTAGTGATTCATTTTATCTCTATTTCTGCTTTTTGTGACTCCTCTCTTTGGCTGGAAAAATGGCTGTGTTTTTCTGTGAGTAGGTGCTGACCTAACATAATCGTTTTGTGTGCTTTCGTCGTAAAGCCTTTTTGAAATCAGACACTGTGGCTGGATTTACAACAAGTTTATCTTTAAAATGGTGTAAAATGCTTGTATGTTTGAGGAATTTTAATTATGGGATTTCTGTTGTTTTGGAATTGGTGCCCTGCAAGTTGACTGGCTGTTGGCGAAGTGGGACTCTACCGTCCTGAATATCCCAGAGAGGTCAAAAAGTACAATACTCAGAAATGTAAAAGGGAGGGGAGGAGACTCATAAGGAAAGATTCATGAATACTATATGGAACTACTCTCAAATGATTTGTGGAAAAAAAATTATATTCATAAAATCCTGAAATCAACAGTTTGGGGCACTGAACATTTTCAGATGTGAAGCCATCAAAAACATAGATGTAGGTTTACTGTGCACATGGCAAGAACACATTTTACCTGAAGTGCTCATGATTTTTGAAGAATTCCAACTCCTCCTCAATCGCATCAGTAATGGACATGTTTTCATCAATTTTCTTCTGACCACGACATTTCACAATGACATAGCCCATATTGAGATCCATGACTCTATTCTGGACAATTTCCAACACATTCTTCTCTTCTCCCGGGTCTATCAGGTCTGGCTTTGTCAGAATGGCTTGAAGACACATGAAAAGCATTATGATAACTGCTAATATAAAAAACCCTATTAAAAATACATTCATCTATATAATGTCTTTACCCATAGTTCTTGTGCCTTCAGGATCCAGTTCTAGTGCCATTTTCAGGGCCTCTGTTGTTGCTATGTCAACATTACATGGTACCACCACCAAGATAATGGTTCTCTTATTGTTTATGAATTTCGAAATGAGATTCTTGATCTAGTAAAAAAGGAAGAGGAATGTGATAAAGCAGTCAGGATTCAAAACTTTGACCGAGTTATTTGATTAATCTATGAGAGGGTATCAAACCGCTTGTTACCGGGATATCGCCCTGTGTGGGGCACTCTGTTCTTTATGGTTCTGAAGCTCAATCTTCCTCAAAGTCAACACACCAGATTCAACCATCATAGCTACCTTGCTAACAATTATGGTAAAAAGTCTTTACACCTGGCTAAAACAATTCATCATTAGTGAATCATAAGATGGGAACAAAGAGTCATGAGGTAACCAAACAATGTACTGGACAAAGTCCAAAAGCTATACACTCTAACGACAGACTTACTTGGACTCCAATGTCATCTGGTTGTCCTTTCACAGCCACCCTGGTGATCCCTGGTAAGTCAATCAGACTGAGGTCACACACCGTGGAGGATGTGATCTTTAGAGTGATCAGGTCTTCACATATCCCCACGCCCTTTCCAGCTAACACGTTCTGAGCTGTTAAATCAATGGGAAAATAATGATGTGTTTATTATTTGTCTGTCTGTCTGTCTTACAGAACTCTTCTTATTATAATATACATTCTGTAGTTGTCTATGGTAAATACCATACAAACCTTTCCACAATAAATTATAATAGATTTTATAATAGATTTGTCAATGGCGGCCGGTACCGTTTAAGATAAGGGAGAATAATATATATTTTTATGAGCATGGCCTTATTTCTATTACAGCCTATTGGCTGACTATTATTTCATATTCCATTCACCCAGTTCAATGTAACATCAATAGGTTTAGGCTACTACATGATACTGGAATTTTCCCCATACCCATTATGATGTTGCTACAACCTCGCCTATGAATGATAGGTGCAGACGTCGAGAATTTTTTTTGTAATCAAGGGGACACACATTCAATACCACCTTGCACACTCTTGCCTGCATCTAGTTGATCTAGGGTGTAATCATTTAGTCCAACAGTTCCCAACGAGAGTTTCTATTGGACAAATTCAGGTATGTTTATCCTTGTTTTGTTTCCGTTTGCGTCCGTTCAAGAAACAGTTTTCAACAGAATTGGTGGAATGAATTCACCCCTGATCTCACACAATCACAGTTCACTTTCAAAGCAGCCAAATACAAACAGCATCCCTTTGATCATTGTAGAGCTAATTCCTCCTCCCATCTCCCCTCCTCTCACGTTTTTCCTTGTGGACTTCAGTGCACAACACATCAGCTGTCTGTTACCAGACAAAAAAACATTTCCAAACAAACCTTCATATCAGCACTACACAGAGCTGACATCGATGTCACCATATTATATCATCATAGTCAACATAGCTACTAGAGCTAACACGTTAGTAAACCTGCTACAATCATGCAGTACAGTGTTCAGTCAGCAGCAAGCAGTTTAACAGTTACACTGGCGGAACCCCAGTGGCTAACAATTTATAAAACCTAAAAGTTTACCTTGACTTGGAAAAGTTCCTTTGTTGGATAGCCATAGCCAGGTAGCTAACATAGCATCCCTCTCTGTTTGAGCCTGGTGTTAGAGTAGGCTAAACTAGCTAGCGGCCTTCGCTAGCTAATTAAGTTAAAGTGAAAATAACATGAAATATAGCTAGTACTCTCTCTCTTTCCTGCTTCTCCTTAATTTTTGAAGAAATTAATTTGTTCAAAATTGTACCTATTGTATTTATCTCTATTTCAGTAACCTATTTACCACATGTTATGTATTGCAGTGCTGGCTAGCTGTAGATTATGCTCTCTGTAATAGATTCATTCTCTGATCCTTTGATTATGTGGACAACATGTCAGTTCATGTTACAAGAGCTCTGATACGTCGGAGGACGTCCTCCATAATTGCTGTGTAAGTCTATGGAAGGGGGTGTGAACCACGAGCCTCCGAGATTTTGTATTGAAGTCAACATATTTTTTTATTTCGCCTTTATTTAACCAGGTAGGCCAGTTGAGAACAAGTTCTCATTTACAACTGCGACCTGGACAAGATAAAGCAAAGCAGTGTGACAAAAACAACAGCATAKGGTTACACGTAAACAAACGTACAGTCAATAACGCATTAGAAAAATCTATGTCCAGTGTGTGCAAATGTATAAGATTAGGGAGATAAGGCAATAAATTAAAAATACAATTGAGCAATAACACTGCAATAACACTGGAGTGATAGGTGTGCAGAAGATGAATGTGGAAGTAGAAATAGTGGTCTGCAAAAGAGCAAGAAGATAAATAACAATATGGGGATAGTTGGGTGTKCTATTTACAGAATGGCTGTGTACAGGTACAGTGATTGGTAAGCTGCTCTGACAGCTGATGCTTAAAGTTAGAGAGGGAGACAAAAGTATCCAGCTTCAGTGATTTTTGCAATTCAATTCGTTCCAGTCATTGGCTGCAGAGAACTGGAAGGAAAGGTAGCCAAAGTAAGTGCTGGAAATTGGGGATGACCAGTGAAATATACCTGCTGGAGCACGTGCTATATGTGGGTGTTGCTATGGTGACCAGTGAGCTGAGATAAGGCGGGGCTTTACCTAGCAAAGACTTATAGATGACCTGGAGCCAGTGAGTTTGGCGATGAATATGTAGCGAGGGCCAGCCAACGAGAGCATACAGGTTGCAGTGGTGGGTAGCATATGGGGATTTGGTGACAAAATGATGGCACTGTGATAGACTACATACAGTTTGTTGAGTAGAGTGTTGGAGGCAATTTTGTAAATGACATCGCCGAAGTCAAGGATCGTAGGATAGTCAGTTTTACGAGGGAATGTTTGGCAGCATGAGTGAAGGAGGCTTTGTTGCGAAATTGGATTGGAGATGCTTAGTGTGAGTCTGGAAGGAGAGTTTACAGTCTAACCAGACACCTAGCTATTTGTAGTTGTTCACATATTCTAAGTCAGAACCGTCCAGAGTAGTGATGCTAGTCGGGCGGGCGGGTGAAGGCAGCAATCGGT
This sequence comes from Salvelinus sp. IW2-2015, assembly GCF_002910315.2. Taxonomy (NCBI): domain Eukaryota; kingdom Metazoa; phylum Chordata; class Actinopteri; order Salmoniformes; family Salmonidae; genus Salvelinus; species Salvelinus sp. IW2-2015. Next base: position 157,048 of record NW_019943275.1, on the reverse strand, counting down.
TGAAGAGCATGCATTTAGTTTAACTTGCATTTAAAAGCAGTTGGAGGCCACGGAAGGAGTGTTGTATGGCATTAAAGCTCGTTTGGAAGTTTGTTAACACAGTGTCCAAAGAAGGACCAGATGTATACAAAATGGTGTCGTCTGCGTAGACGTGGATCAGAGAATCACCAGCAGCAAGAGAGACATCATTGATATATACAGAAAAAAAGAGTCGGCCCGAGAATTGAACCCTGTGGCACACCATAGAGACTGCCAGAGGTCCGGACAACAGGCCCTCCGATTTGACACACTGAACTCTATCTGAGAAGTAGTTGGTGAACCAGGCGAGGCAGTCATTTGAGAAACCAGGTCTATTGAGTCTGCCGATAAGAATGGGGTCATTGACAGTGTCGAAAGCCTTGGCCAGGTCGATGAAGAAGGCTGCACACTACTGTCTTTTATCAAAAAATTATGATATAATTTGGGACCTTGAGGGTAGCTGAGGTGCACCCATGACCAGCTCGGGAAACCAGATTGCATAGTGGAGAAGGTATGGTGGTATTCGAAATGGTAGGTGATCTGTTTGTTAACTTGTTTGCTGCAGGGGGTGCAGGGGGTGCAGAGCTATTGGCMGGGGTAGGGGTAGCCTGGTGGATAGCATGGCCAGCTGTAGAAAAATGCTTCTTGATAAATGCTTTTTTGAAAAATGCATATTGAATTGATCGATTATGGAATATATACACTCAGTGAAAGATGTTAACTAGCTGTGTTCCGGCTACACAATGGTGCTACCTAACAGATTGCTGTTGAGGATTGCTGTATTTGGTATAGTTTTATTTAAAAAATATATATTTTTAAATGTTTCGCTATTTAAATGTTTCTGAAATTCACTGAGGAGGATGGTCCTCCCCTTCCTCCTCTGAGGAGCCTCCTCTGGTTAATGTACAGTATAGAATAACATGTCTTTGTGTGTGTGTGTGTGTGTTCGTTCCCATCTGACCTTGTTCAACGTATCTCACGACTTCTGAAGGTTCGTCAAATAGAATGACTTTCTCTCCGTATGTGATGACAGCATCCCATGTCACTGTCCTGTCGTTACAGAGTTTAAGTAGCAGTGGGCACCTGGTGACAATACCTGGAAACAAGGAAGTACCAATGACAGATCATTATACTGTATTACAGAACAATCAATACAATACAATATGACAGTACAGTCAACAATGGACCGGGACATTATTTTAATGATAAATATATAACTTCTGCAGGCTACAGACAACAAGGTTGCTCTAATGTTCAGAAAGCATGTCAGACATATCTGACTAAATGGTTAGAAAACTCAATGAACATTTTCTGAAAAGGTCTGCTGCGGTTATCAAGTTAATTTGAAGTTTCTAAACATTTCAGTAATCTCCATGTCTGTGGTCCTATTGTACTGTCTGTTTCCTGACCTCGTCTATGGACAAGGACAGTGAGAACACCTGCTTCAGGGTTGTTTACCAAGCCACTGGCATCAATCACCAGCTTCAGCATCTTCAAACCAAAAACGAGTCAATGCCCAAATCATGTCTAAGTTACACAACCCCTTTCACAGACTTTGGTTGATTTAGGAATGACATTTAAAATGCTAATATTGATTTCAATAGTTTTTTGTATGTTCAGAAAACAATACAGAATCTCACCAGTTCCTCTGGGCAGTGCCACCCCAGAAAGGGACTCAAGCACAGAGCTTTTTCCTGAACTCTGGTCTCCCACCACAGCAATGTCTGGCAGTGGTAGCTCCTTATCTATCCCTATGGATCTCATGTCATCTATTAAGTCTATGAAGGGCCGGACCTTCTCCGCCAGCTGGTCTTGGAACATCCTGAGGGTTTGCCAAGGGTACAAAACAATGCCATTATGAATGGTTAATTTGTTGACAGACATGCATGTGTTTGGTTTTCGTAACTGGCTGTAAGGGAGTCAGGCGCAGGAGAGCAGAATTTTGAGCCTTTTATTTAGGCGAACAAAACACACGACACAAAGAACACTAAACACAATACGGGTTTACATAACCCAGCGCAACCAGTCTAACGTGCCTATACACTTTCGTGTTAACAATTCCACACACAGACATGGTTGGGAACAGAGGGTTAAATACACGACAAGTAATGAGGGAAATGTAAACCAGGTGCGTGGGAAAACAAGACAAAATAAAAGGAAAATGAAAGGTGGATCGGCGATGGCTAGAAGACGTCGACCGCCGAACGCCGCCCGAACAAGGAGAGGAACCGACTTCGGCGTAAGTCGTGACAGTACCCCCTCCTTGACGCACGGCTCCAGCAGCACGCCAACACCGACCTCGGGGACGACTCGGAGGGCGAGGCGCAGGGCAATCCGGACGGAGACGGTGGAACTCCCGCAGCATTGAAGGGTCCAACACGTCCTCCTCCGGAACCCAGCATCTCTCCTCCAGAATTCTGGGCCATCTCTGCCCAGGGCACGAATGCCGCCTACTTCCCTGGCCGGTCCTGACCATAAGACCTCAGCAACCTACCCACATCCTGGTTTACTCTCTCGACCTCAGAGGGAGGAGACGACAGGACTTAGAAAAACAGTCCACATCTACCAGGATTGTGGTGTTACCCTGTGAGGGAGGAAGATACGTAAGGAAATCCACCGACAGGTGCAACCAAGGCCATTGTGGAACGGGTAAGGGGTGTAACTTACCTCTGGGCAGTTGCCTAGGAGCCTTACACTTGGTTCACACCGAACAGGAGGAAACATAAACCCTCACGTCATTAGCCAAAGTGGGCCACCAATACTTTCCACTCAGACAGTGCACCGTCCGACCGATACCTGGATGACCAGAGGAGGGTGAATGTGTGGGCCCAATAGATCAGCCGGTCATGGACAGCAGACGTAATGTACAGATGCCCAGCGGGACACTGGAGGGGAATGTGCTCTGCACGTAGCGCCTGCTTAATATCCGCGTCCAGCTCCCACACTACCGGCACCACCAGGCAGGAGGCCGGGAGTATAGGGGTGGGATCCATGGGCCGCTCCGTTGTGCCATACAGCCGGGACAGTGCGTCTGCCTTCACGTTCTGTGAACCTGGTCTGTAAGAAAGGGTAAAAACAAAACGGTTGAAAAACATGGCCCACCTTGCCTGGCGAGGGTTCAGTCTCCTCGCCGCTCGGATGTACTCCGATTTGAACGACTGAACTCTGTATGAGAAGTAATTAGTGAACCAGGCGAGGCAGTCATTTGAGAAACCAAGGCTGATGAGTCTGCAGATAAGAATATGGTGATTGACAGAGTCGAAAGCCTTGGCCAGGTCGATGAATACGGCTGCAYAGTATTGTCTTTTATGGATGGCGGTTATGATATTGTTTAGGACCTTGAGCGTGGCTGAGGTGCACCCATGACCAGCTCAGAAACCAGATTGCATAGCAGAGAAGGTACGGTGGTATTCGAAATGGTTGGTGATCTGCTTGTTAACTTGGCTTTCGAAGACCTTAGAAAGGCAGGGTAGGATAGACATAGGTCTGTAACATTTTGGGACCTAGAGTGTCTCCCCCTTTGAAGACGGGGATGACCGGAGCAGCTTTCCAATCTTTGGGAATCTCAGATGATACGAAAGACAGGTTGAACAGGCTAGTAATAGGAGTTGCAACAATTGCGGCGGATCATTTTAGAAAGAGAGGGTCTAGATTGTCTAGTCCTGCTGATTTGTAGGGGTCCAGATTTTGCAACTCTTTCAAAACATCAGCTATCTGGATTTGTGTGAAGGAGAAATGGGGGAGACTTGGGCAAGTTGCTGTGGGGGGTGCAGGGTAGGGGTAACCAGGTGGAAAGCATGGCCAGCCACAGAAAAATGCTTATTGAAATTCTCAATTATCATGAATTTATCAGTGGTGACAGTGTTTCCTAGCCTCAGTGCAATGGGCAGCTGGGAGGTGCTCTTATTTTCCATGGACTTTACAGTGTCCAGGAACTTTTTGGAGTTTTTGCTACAGGATGCAAATTTCTGTTTAAAAATGCTAGCCTTTGCTTTCCTAACTGCCTGTGTTTATTGGTTCTTAACTTCCCTGAAAAGGTGCGTATCGCGGGGGCTATTCGATGCTTTTTCAGTATGCCACAGGATGTTTTTGTACTGGTCAAAGGCAGTCAGGTCTGGAGTGAACCAAGGGCTAAATCTGCTCCTGGTTCTAAATGTTTTTATTGGGGCATGCTTATTTAAGATGGTGAGGAAAGCACTTTTAAAGAATAACCAGGCATCCTCTAATGACGGAATGAGGTCAATATCCTTCCAGGAAAGCCGGGGCAGGTCGATTAGAAAGGCCTGCTCGCTGAAGTGTTTTAGGGAGCGTTTGACAGTGATGAGGGGTGGTCGTTTTACCGCAGACCAATTACGGACGCAGGCATTGAGGCAGTGATCGCTGAGATCCTGGTTGAAGACAGCAGTGGTTTATTTAGAGGGCAGGTTGGTCAGGATTATATCTATGTTAACGAATTTGGGGTTGTACCTGGTTGGTTCATTGATCATATGTGTAAGATTGATAGCATCTACCTTAGATTGCAGGACGGCTGGGGTGTTAACTTCTTATGAATAGGGGGGCGCTGTTTTCACTTTGGAAAAAATCGTGCCCAAATTAAACGGCCTCGTACTCTGTTCTAGATCATACAATATGCATATTATTATTACTATTGGATAGGAAACACTCTGAAGTTTCTAGAACTGTTTGAATTATATCTGTGAGTAAAACAGAACTCATTTGGAAGCAAACTTCCATATAGGAAGTGAAAATTCTGAAAATGAGGCTCTGTGTCAGGGCCTGCCTATTSAACTGGCTTTTATTTATGGATCTGTATGCACTTCATACGCCTTCCACTAGATGTCAACAGGCAGTAGAAGGTTGAATGGGGTGTCTAGCTTGATGTGAGGCCGAATAAGAGCTTTTGGAGTGACAGGTCCGGTCTTTTGTCAGTTTTCAACTACGCGCCAGGGAACCTCACATTGTCTTCTGAAAAGCGTTCGGTATACACTACGAATTGCTCCGGCTCTCATTTTATTGGATACATATGAGAAGAACATCATAAAGTAGGATTTTCAACCGAGTTTGACCAGTTTATTCGACGTTYATTGGGAATTTTTGAATTTTTCGTTCCAGGCGCCAAGAGTTGATGGGCATGTTCGCGCCACAATGCTAGCCAAAGTTGCTAATTCGACAGAAGAAATTGACATTCTAAAACCAAACAACGATTTATTCTGGAAATAGGACTCCTTGCACAACATTCTGATGGAAGATCAGCGAAAGTAAGAGAATATTTATGATGTTATTTCGTATTTTTGTGTAATATGTTGGCTCCAACACGGCGGAGAATAGCTGAGCGCTGTCTCACAATAATGCATGCTGTATGTTGTAGTAAAGTTATTTTTGAAAATCTAACACAGCGGTTGCATTAAGCACCAGTGTATCTTTCATTTGCTGTACAACATGTCTTTTTTAGTAAAGTTTATGATGAGTTCTTTGGTTAGATTAGGTGACTGTCCAAAATATCTCCGGACATTTTGGTGAATTGTTGCTACGTATTCACAATGTATAACCACGATTTGCAGCTCTAAATATGCACATTTTCAAACAAAATATAAATGTATTATATAACATGATAAGACTTCATATAAGACTGTCATATGATGAAGTTGTCCAAAGGTTAGTGATTAATTTTATCTCTATTGCTGGTTTTTGTGAAAGCTATGTTGGCGGTGAATAAATGGCTTTGTGTGTTTGGCTATTGTGGTAAGCTAATATAATTCTATATTGTGTTTTTTTTATTTTATTTTTTTATTTCACCTTTATTTAACCAGGTAGGCTAGTTGAGAACAAGTTCTCATTTGCAACTGCGACCTGGCCAAGATAAAGCATAGCAGTGTGAACAGACAACACAGAGTTACACACAGGACGTAACAATAACAAGTTCAGATAACATTCGGTAGGAAACAAAAAAGAGAATCTATATACAAATGTGTGCAAAGGCGAACTGAGGTCAGGCAATAAATCAAAATTAATATACACAATTTCAGCCAGATTAACACTGGAGTGATAAATCATCAGGATCGCATCATGCGTGCCAAGAGAGATACTGTTTGCATAAGAGCAGTAAAAGTAAAATAAATAAAAGCAGTATGGCGACGGGGTGAGTGTAGGATAAACTTGGGTGGGTAGTTTTACAGATGGCATAGTGTACAGCTGCAGCGAGTCCGGTACTTGCTGCGGCTATGCAGTTTTTAAAGTTGTTTGAGGAGAAAAAGTTTCTCCAACTTCAGAAGATTTTTGCAATTCGTTCCAGTCGCAGGAGCAGGAACTGGAAGAAAGGCGTTCAATGAGGTTTTGGCATTTAGGGGATGATCAGATCGTAGAATCACGCTGCTGGAGCGCTTGTGACTGCGGGGTGGGATGTTAGCCATCGTGACGTGACCTGAGATTATAGGCGGTTCACTTTAACCCATTAGCATGAGCCTGTAACTGTCCTGGAGCCAGTGGTGTGAGGTACTACGACACCTGTGCGGAGCGCAGACTCGACTAGCTGTGCATAACAGGTCGCAGTGTGTGCGGTCGTATAGGTGCGTTTAGTAAAAACACGAATGGCACTAGTGGATTAACTATGCATCAGTGGCTGACTGAGTAGGTAGTATTGGAAGCTGATTTTGTAAGATGACACTGCTGCGACAGTCGAAGTGACGGATCGGTAGGCCATAGTCCGGTTTTAATAGCGGTCAAGTTTGGGGCCGTGGTGAAGGAAGGCTTTGTTTGCCGGATAAAAGCCGATTCTTGATCTTGAATTTTGGAGTGGATTGTTTTGATCTGAGTCTGGAAGGAGAGTTTTGCGAGTCCTAGCATGACAGCCTAGGTACTATTATAGATGTCTCACATATTCTAGGTCGGAGCCGTAGGGGTGTGAATGTCGAGTCGGGTCACGTAGCGGCGTGCGTGCAGCTAAGCCGAAGAACGGGTTTTGAAAAGCACTGCATTTGTTTTACTAGGTTTTAGAGCGTGTGTGAGGCCTAGCGGAAGGCTAGTGTTGTTTGCGCATTGAGCTCGGTTTGGAGGTTAGACTAGCACAGTGTCACAGGCAAGGGCCGGAAAGTTATAGAATGGTGTCGTCTGCGTAGAGCGTGGATCAGGGATATGCAGCGCAGCAGATGGACATCATTAGATATTTACAGAGAAATAAGTCGGTCCCGAGAATTGAAACCATTGGCTACCGCTACCATATGAAGATGCCGAGGACGGACAACATTGCCTCAGCGATTGAGCACACCGAACCTCTCGTTGCAAGTAGTTGGTGAATTCCAGGCGAGGCAGTCATTATGAAAACCGAGGCTTGAGTCTGCAGATAAGAATATGGTGATTGACAGAGTCGAAAGCCTTGGGCCAGGTCGAATGAATACGGCTGCATAGTAATTGTCTTTTATGATGTGGCGGTTATGATATTGTTTAGACGTTTGAGCGTGGCTTAGTGTGCACCCGTGACCGAGCTCAGAAGAACCGAGATTGCAGCACGCGAGAAGGTACGGTGGGATTCGAAATGGTATGTGATCTGCTTGTTGACTTGGCTTTCGAAGACCTTAGATAGGCAGGTAGGATGCTATAGGTCTGTAACATTTTGGGACCAGAGTGTCTCCCCTTTGAAGAGGGGATGACCGCGGGCAGCTTTCCAATCTTGTGGGATCTCAGATGATACGAAGGACGAGGTTGAACAGGCTGGTAGTAAGGAGGGTGCGACAATGGCGCGCGGACAGTTTCAGAAATAGGGGTCAGTTATAAGCCCAGCCTCGATTTGTATGGGTCCAGGTTTTTCGCTCTTTCAGAACATCTAGCTATCTGGATTTGGGTAAAGGAGAACTGGGGATGCTTGGGCGAGTAGCAGCTGGGGGGCGGGTGTTGCCAAGGTTGGGAGTCGCCAGGAGGAAGGCATGGCCAGCCATTGCCCAGATACTTGTTGAAGTCTGATCGATCTATTCACGGAATTTATGCGTGGTGACCGTGTTAACTAGCCTCAGTGCATGGGCAGCTGGGAGGAGTGCTCTTGTTTTCTCCATGGACTTTACAGGATCCAGAACTTTTTGGAGTTAGAGCTACAGGATGCAAATTTCTGCTTGAAAATGCTAGCCTTTTGCTTTCCTACTGACCTCGTTGTTAATTGGTTCCATGACTTCCCTGAAATGTGCTATCGCGGGGCTCGTCCTACGAATGCTATTAGGCAGTTCGCCAGCAGGATGTTTGTGTCGCTGTCGAAGGCGAGTCAAGGCTCTGGAGTAGTGGAACCACAGGGCATATCATCTTATTTTGAGTTCTGCATTTTATCTTGAAAGAGCATTGCCTTGCTCTAATATGAGTGAGGAAGTAACATTTAAAGAAGAGACCAGCACCTCAACTGACGGATGAGGTCATATCCTTCCGTACCGGCAGGTCGATAGAAAGCACTGCTGCGCAAGAAGTGTTTAGGAGCGCTTGCATGATGAGAGGCTGTGTGTTGACACGCGACCCGTCGGGATACAGGCAATGAGGCAGTGATCGCTGAGTCTTGATTGAAGACAAGCAGATGGTGTATTTGCAAGAGTGCAGGCCTTCGGTTCATCGATAACATCTACTTAGGGTGCCCGATGTTTGACGGATTTTAGGGTTGTACCGGTGGTGGGGTCTATGATGATTTCGTGTGAGAGTTTGAGCGGCATCAAGCTGTGGATCTGTAGCGACTGCCGGGGGTGTAGACTTCAGTTTGGTTCACCTAACAGAACAAAATCTGCCAGCTGCATGGGACGATCATCACAGATGGTTCCAGGGCACAGGGAGCTGGGGGTCAGTGTAGGCAGGCGGCAACAGTGAGAGACTTTACTTTTGGACGAGATCTAATTGTTAAAAGTTAGAAGTAGCTCGAATTGTATTGGCAAGACCTGAAGTGACAAACTCTAGCGCTATCTCTGTACGTAGATTGCAGACTCCTCCCCTTTGCTTCTATTCTTTACGGAAAGCTGTTAGATTAGTTGGGTATGGGAATCTCGATTTTTGTGCCTGCCAGCAGGATAATCGGCACGCGCGAAGGACGATCAGGGTTGGCAGGTGTCTTAGCACAGGTGAGTAAGGCCCAGACTAGGGAGGAGGCTTCTGGTGAGACATGCATTGAGCCAAGGCTTTTTCGGATCACGAAAGTCAGCAAATGAGGGTGTCTGGGACATGGCAGGGCCTGGTTTCCCTCCACTCACCGAGGAACAGAGAGTTCAGCTGGAATGAGGGTGCGGCTATTAAGGCGTCCAAACACTGGTCGTAGAGCGGTTTGGGCAAAAGAATAAACAGGAGAGAAATTGCCATGGGCGTGGGGTAAGATAGATTCTGGGCATAATGTGCAGACCAGGCGGTATGTTGGGTGCGCGGTCAGCGAGGGGCCAAGCCAGCGCACTGGCGTCGTATTAAGAAGATTGCTTTTCTACTGGACATGCCTAGGTTCCTCAATGCGGTCGAGGTCAGGCCCACGTCACCTCGTTCATTCCACCCGTTGGACAGCTGCTCGCCTCAACTACCCACTGAGGACACGCTACGACGTTCCCCGCTCAGCGCCATGTCAAAAGCTGTTCGCCTGCTCTGGCCCGCCGATGTGTGAGCGAAACAAACTCCCCTCACATTGCGCCAGGAACGAGCGAGTCAATCACACCTTCCGGACGAAACCTGAAAACCGCACACCTGCTTGTTAAGGCAACTACTCTCTAGCGTTAGGATAAGTGAATCCTTCTCACCCCCCGCCCCCCCCCTTAAAGATTTAGATGCACTATTGAAAGTGGCTGTTCCACTGGATGTCATAAGGTGAATGCACCAATTTGTTAAGTCGCTCTGGATAAGCGTGCTTGCTAAATGACTTAAATGTAAATGTAAATGTCACGCATGCCTGCCGGGGGTGGGCCAAAGGAGGTATCAGAGGTACGGAGAGTGGAACTACAGGTCCCATATGCAAACCAAACAAATGATAAGGGGATGAAACTAGCCCTGACAACAGTATGCAAGGCATATTGATATTTGAGGAGACATACAATAAGCATAAAGTATTGCAGGTCTTGATTGGGAGAGCTAGCTAAAACACAGGTAAGGGATTAACAGCAGCAATAACAGGGTGATAGTCTAACACAGCACAACGGTAAAATGGCGACGACTATGGCAGAGAGGGTCGGATTAACTGACACAGATCCTGAGTTTACAAGCACAAGCCGGACAGATAAACACACATAAACAGCAGGGAGTAGCCGTGAATTAATGGACAGTCAAGCATGCATCAGCTATGTAGCCAAGTGTCATAGTGTCCAGGGGGCCGCCGTAGATGGAGCAGGGAGGGCCTCCTAAGCTGCACGCGAGCGTTTAAAGTTAGTAGCTGGGGTGGTCTGCTCAGACGGGGGGTCTTGTCACGTGGTCGTGTCGACAGAGAATCCAAGCGGATGGCGAAAGAGGTTGTGAATTGTAGAATTGTGTTTGCTAACTGGGTCTAGCTTCGTGGCAGTGGCGCTAGCTGCGCTAGCTGCAAGCTAGCTTGAGGATCAGTAAGTAGTGGTCAGGGTCACGGCAGGAAATCGGCGTTGTTGTCGAGAGACAGTCCGATGCTGGTAAATGGTGAGTTATCCAGGCTAATAACAGGGCTGTGTCAGTGCAGAAGGTAAAGCTACTAGCAGCGGCAAAAAAATGGCTAAATTAGCTTGTAGCTGATTTAGACCAGTTGTGATGGATTGGCAGGGCTCTGTGTCGGCAAAAAAAGGTCTAGTCCAATGGCAAAAGAGGTTTGTAGCCCAAGAATTCGCTGGTAGACCTCTTCGGCTAGCCGCGCAGATGGGCCTAGCTCGAGCTTAGCTCAAGGCTAACTGGTGCTTGCTTCGGGACAGAGGTGTTAGCCAGTAGTAAGCCACTCGGTTGCAGCTAGCTAGCGTGATGATACGGCTGTAATTGTCCAGAGCTTGCGTCAGGAATCCGGTGATGTGGTAGAGAAAAGCAGTCCTATATGCTCTGGGTTGATATCCGCTTGCAGAATGGCAGGTATTGGCCCGGTATTGAAGCTGGCTGTGTCCGAGTTGAGGGTGAAGACCGCAGCAGTGGCTAATGACTACTAGCTAGTAGCTAGTTATCGGCTAGCTTCTGATTGGGTTACGGTTCTAAAGTTAAAAAATGCACAGGTCCGTACCACATTGGGGTGAGGCGGGAATGTAGGAATGTATATTCAGTTCCTAGATGAAAGTGAATTAAAATATATACGAAATGTATACGAAAAATACGAAGACTATTTACACTATTTAACGGGACAAGACAAGACAACACACGTCCGACTCTACGCCATCTTGGAACGAAGTAGTTTTCACTGTAAAACACTTAAAAATCGGAAATATTGGGCTGCATTCACAAGATGTTTACTTTCATTTGCGTGTACACCATGTATTTTTAATAAATGTTTTATGATGAGTATTTCACGTTGCTCTCTGTAATTTTCTGGGCTGGCTTTGGTGCTATTTTATTGATGGTGGCTGCAATGTAAAACTACGATTTATACCTCAATATGCACATTTTCGAACAAAACATAAATGTATTGTATAACATGTGGTATAAGACTGTCATCTTGATGAAGTTGTTCAAGGTTAGTGGATACATTTTATTCTATTCTCTTTTGGGTTTTGTGAAAGCTACCTATGCGGTGGAAACATGGTGAAAAACATTGGTGTGTTTGGCTATTGTGGTTAGCCAATATAAATACATATTGTGTTTTCGCTGTAAAACATTTTAAAAATCAGAAATGATGGCTGGATTCACAAGATGTTTATCTTTCATTTGCTGTATTGGACTTGTGATTTCATGAAATTATRTTATATGATATCCCTGTCCCGTTAGGCTAGGCTATGCTAGTCAGCTTTTTTGATGAGGAGGATCCCGGATCCGGGAGGGAGACTCATTAGATTAAGCATGTCCCAGTTTAGGTCACCTAACAGTATGAGCTCTGAAGATAGATGGGGGCAATCAATTCAAATTTAGTGTACAGGGCACAGCTGGGGGCGAAAGGTGGTCTATAACAAGCGGCAACGGTGAGAGATTAGTTTCTGGAAAGGTGGATTTTTAGAAGTAGAAGCTCGAATTGTTTGGGCACAGACCTGGATAGTATGACAACACTCTGCAGACTTTCTCTGTAGTAGATTGCAACTCCGCCCCCTTTGGCAGTTCTATCTTGTCGGAAAATGTTATAGTTAGGATGGAAATTTCAGGAGAGCGCCTGGGGAATGGGAGTGGAGCTAGGTGCTGCAGGGCCTGGTTTAACCTCTACATCACCAGAGGAACAGAGGAGGAGTAGGATAAGGGTACGGCTAAAGGATATAAGAACTAGTTGTATAGTGCGTTCGGAAACAGAGAGTAAAAGGAGCAGGTTTCTGGGCGCGGAAGAATACATTCAAGGCATAATGTACAGACAAGGATATGGTAGGATGTGAATACAGTGGAGGTATACCTAGGCATTGAGTGACGATGAGAGAGRTTTTGTCTCTAGAGACACCATTTAAACCAGGTGAGGTCACCGCATGTGTGGGAGGTGGAACAAAAGGGCTAGCTAAGATATATTGAGCATGGAGGCTCTACAGTGAAAGAAGACAATATTCACGAAACAAAACAGCAATATACAAGGCAAATTGACATTAGGGAGAGGCATGCGAAGCCGAGTGATCATAGGGACCAGTGAGTAGCTAGGCAAGACGTGGCGATTTAGACAGCTAGTGGGGCGGGGCTAGCAAGCTAGCAAAAGGGCCTTAGGGGGACGTTGCAATGGAAGAGTCTGTTGTAGCTCCCTCGGACGGTTACGTCGGCAGACCAGTCGTGATGGATCGGCAGGGCTCCATGTAGGCAGTAAAAGGGTCCAGGCCAATTGGCAAAGATAGGGTATGTCGTAGCCAAAGAGATTTGCTGCTGGGCTGCGATGATCCAGGTGAAAAGGTTCAGAGTTTGCGGTAGGAATCCAGAGATTTGAAGAATTAGTGGAGAAAATGCAGTCCGGTAATGCTCTGGGTTGAATCGCTCTGTGCAGACTGGCAGTGTTGACCGGGCTAAGGTAGCATGTATGACGCTAGCAGTGGCTAACTGACTTCTAGCTATTAGTACAGTTAGCTGCTAGCCTCGCGTTGGGGGTTCCATTTCTAAGTATGAAAATATGCAGATCCATACCACGTTAGGTGAGGCGGGTTGCAGGAGAGTATGTTGAATATGAGGTTAAAAATTAAAAATGTGTACGAAATATATACAACGAAAAAAAAGATATATACAATGGGAAATGACAGAGACAAAGACAAGACGTCTGAACTGCTCGGCATCTTGGATAGCAAATAGCCTCAGAGTGTTGGTGGTCAGATTGAACCTGACCGGAACCCCATAGACATACTGATGAAACGTTTCAGTGCGAACATGATTGCGCGGGAGTTATTTTCTATTTGGGCACTTTGGTCGCCCCAAGACAGAACTCTGGATCCACTGTCTGTCTTTGTCCAGGTCCTTAGGATCCAAGTATGGTCCTTTGTTCTTCTTAGTCCTGAGGTTCCACTTTCTGGCTTGTTAGGATCCTGTATGAATGTATCGTCATTCATTACGGGATCAGGCCAGCAGTTTTAAATCTGGCATTCCGGATATCAGATTTTGTACTACTGTACTCTGGCCTGGTTAGCCATTTAAACAGGTCTGACAACATGGCTATACTCATAATCATATCGGTAAATTGACTGTCACGCTCTGACCATTGAGAGCCCTTGTTTCTCTATGGTGTAGTAGGTCAGGGCGTGACTAGGGGGTGTTCTAGTTTTACATTTTCTATGTTGGTGTTTTGAATGGTTCCCAATTAGAGGCAGCTGGTAATGTTGTCTCTAATTGGGGATCTACTTTTAAGTAAAGCCAGATTTTTCCCACCTGTGTTTGTGGGATAACGTTTTGTGTTTGTGCATGTGCACCACGTAGTCATGTTTAGTTGTTCGTTTATTGATTTATTGTTTTTCATTAAGTTTCACTTTGCAATAAATATGTGGAACTCAACATCCGCTGCGCCTTGGTCCCGTTCTTACGACAACCGTGACATTGACAGTTGATATCGAATTGGATCGGATGATATTCGTGATCGGAAAAAATGAAGTTTTTTAAAATGCCTAAATAGATGTTGGCAGAATACCTCCCTCCCCACACTGAAACAAAAAGCTGCAGACTAGGAGCCCAGCGCTGAGGGATGAGTGTGTCCTCAACTTGCAGCCAAATTTGCTTTTACAGTCAGAATGCACATCAGCGTTTCATATTTTTTTCCTTACCTTTGCCCCACTTGTTAGATATTAAGCACATTGATAGCTTGATAGCAAACGTCCTCGCCATGTGTTTTATCATAGTAGCAGGCAGCAGGAACCTAAATGATCTGACTGAAAACATGCGAGGAAAACTGATYRGGKGAAATTATGAAGCCAGTGGATGGAGAAATACAGCTTCACTCTATCCAATCAGAGCAGCGGGAACAACATACAGCCCGCCCTTCTCTTTACAGAGTTATTTAGACAATGTAGAACCTCGCGCATGACTGACTGACATGAGAAAGATACGTGATGGCACCTGACTATTTGGGAGGGGATCACGGAAAATTACCAAAAATTCTCTGATCTTAATCGTATCCAGAAAATGTAGTATATCCGTTACGATACTCGATACTTTGATCGGCTACTCGGCACACCCTTAATTTAAACAATCACCTGAGAGGAACTTTCTCTGAACAACACACGATGAACCGCTGAGTCTTACCTCTCCCAGAAGAGCCCCAAACTTTATATCGAACCACTGAACAAACTTTATTCATGTGAACTGAACCGAGAAAGAACAGAGCCTATACTTGAGCTCCGACGAGTGAGAAGCTTCTTCAATCGAAAGCTCCCAACGTGGGGACCACAGACCTTTTTCCTGGCCTGCCACTCTGCCATCTCTCCCAACTGGTCCAGACAACACAGCTAAAATTCATGTAAATATATCTTATTGCAATGAATTTCCCTTTTGTGTGACACTGTGGTGGAAGTAACTGAGTATTGTAAAAGACAGTAAGTCTTAATTATATATCACAGGGGAGAGCCGGGACGAAAGTAACAGGGCGATTGTAACACGCTGTAACGAAAGTCATTTTCTTCCTCCTCCTCGGACGAGGAGAGGCGAGAAGGATCGGACCAATACGCAGAGTGGTTAGTTTCCATAGTGATTTAATATATAACAAAACAATATGCGATACAAAATAACAARATAACTACCGTGACAGTCCCGTGTGGCACAACTACTGACACGGAAAACAAACACCCACAAAACACACGTGAAACCCCGGCTGCCCAGAAAACAACCCAGTCTGACCATGTTCTTATTGTGGTCTACTTCCTCCTTGCAGAAAAAACCCAAGTCTGACCACGTTCCTAATGTGGAGTACGACCTCCCTGCAGAAAGTTACAAAAAAAAAATGTTTTTGAGTGATTTAAGAAAAAAAAAAAAGGACCCATAAATAGTTTTGGGTTGTTTAAAGTTCCAAACATAAGTCATTTTCTAAATGTAATTAAATGACAGCATACATTTAAAGTATTATGTTAGATAGTCTTGGGTGTTAGCCTTGGAGAAGTTACAGGAGAGACGGGTAGAACGAAGCAACACAATGTAAACTGATGACCTGGAATAATACCTTGAAAAGTTTAAGCAAAGTCTCATCTTGTTTATATGGCTTTTATAATGTTATCAAAATATCAACAAGTGGCAATATTTGAAAAGTATATACTGTATGACTTGTATTTTACTTAGTTGATGATGCAAGTTCTAGGCCTACTGTTGCTCTGGACGTAAGGCAAAATATTGTGGTTGCACAACATTGCGATGTTGACGCATGGTTAATTTTCATACATTTTTAACCTTTAGCATTAATTGACACAAACATGAACTGATGGCTGATAATACATTTGTTGTAAGACAGATATTCTTCACTTCTTACTAGCTGTTAGTTCTGTCCCAAGTCTGTGTTACTCCCTCCCCGCTGACAGATACAACAGTAACAGTAGTTCTGTCCCAAGTCTGTGTTACTCCCTCCCCGCTGACAGATACTAAAGTAATAGTAGTTCTGTTCCCGGTCTATTTAATTTTGGCTCATTTACCCTAGAAATTAAATTACAGTTGCTAATGGTAGAGGACATATATAAGTTGGTTGTCATAAAATATGGTGTCTCTAGCTCTATCGATTCGTTGAGTAATTAGGAAAAAAACGATGTGTTACTTTCGTCCCGGTCCTCCCCTACCTCATTTTCCAACTTATTGAGTCTAGTAAATAAAACATTTCAGTGAATCTTTTGTTGTCTTGAAGTCCTGAAACAAGTTTTTGGATTCTTGATGTCCTTAAACAAGTGTTTGGATTCTTGATGTCCTTAAACAAGTGTTTGGATTCTTGAAGTCCTTAAACAAGTGTTTGGATTCTTGAAGTCCTTAAACAAGTGGTTTGGATTCTTGATGTCCTTAAACAAGTGTTTGGATTCTTGAAGTCCTTAAACAAGTGTTTGGATTCTTGAAGTCCTTAAACAAGTGTTTGGATTCTGAAGTCCTTAAACAAGTGTTTAGATTCTTGAAGTCTAAGAGCTCAACAGACCTTTCAGAATGTTGAATATAGTAACTGACCGTTGATTGAGACTACTGTTGATACAAGTATTAAAGGTAAAACTATTTAGTGATAACTATGGTAGAGATAATACAGGTTAAACATTAGTGAAACTATGGTGAGAATTAATTCAAGGGACCTCTAAAAAATGTTTTATGGTTCCACTACTTGAATAATTTGGATGGGATAACCAAATTAATTAGATCAATATATTCTCCAGTAAGTACTTCATAATTATCTTGAATAGTCAGGGGAGCAACTTTGTTTTAAGTTTTTTTATCCAATCGGATAAACACTCCAACCAGCCTAGCGACCGCTCGGAGGCGTCTCATGGCCCTAAAGCAAACCAGTGCCCAGTGGCCTAGTTTTGTATCACATTCCAATGATAAAACTGGGGGGACAAAAATGCACTCTCAGAATGTGTGTGGGGGGGGGGGGGTCATGTCGTCATCCCCCCCCCCCCCCCCCGTCCACAGTGAATGTTGCGCCCCTGTCCGTAGCCAAAGACCCACAACACAGCGAAGGTCCCAAATGTTGTTAATGGGGTTACGGAATATGAGGTATTGATGGAGAAAAGCTGGGAAGACTCACTTTAACATGCACTGGCCAATCAATACCTATTATAGGGTTATACAAGGGCAATGGGTTTCACTGAATTTCAGACAGACATCAAATGTTCTGCATCGTAACACTGTCATAACATCATCCGGGTCCACTATTATGCTGCATTATACGGTATCAGGCTGTGGGTGTGTCATTAGATGTCGTAAGTCGAGAAAATACTGCAATATCTTTGTCATAACACGATCATTACATATTTATGACAGCTTATGACATGTGTTATGAACCTTTATAACATGATTATAACATGTTCAAAGCTAGTGTTACCCAAAATGTTGTTGAGCAATTTCCCCAATGACCAATAATCAAATAGACAGCGTTGGACCATATATCAGAGCTCACAATGTATTACAGAGCTGCAATTATTCTAAAGAAGAACACACACATTTGAAAACAGACCCCACCTTTAACCTCTCAGCTCTCTTGTTCAGAAAACACATTTTCAGATTTAAAAAAATTACAATATAAAAATTAAATACTGTGATTTTACTGTGATTTAAATACTAGTAAAAAACCTTAGCTGACATGAGTTGATCTGGACATTTCTGACAAGTTATAAATGGCTGTCTAAGGTCTGCAATGACTGACCTGACAAGAGGAAAACTGGTGATGCACTCCCCAATATTGTTCTGCTATTACAACTTTCAATAATAATTTGAAAGCCGGACTGAGTTCCTTAAAGGAGTTCCTTTCTAGTCCATTAATTAAATGCACACTTACTTTGAAATCGGTGACGCCTTCGGACAAGTAGGTTGCGTGTTGAGTCAGGGTAGCTTGAGTCTAACACCTTATATAGAAAGTAAAATGAAAGTGAAACGGCGGTCCGGAAAGCATACCATTAAACTCTATATGTTAAAAAGTGCCTAATCACATCTCAGATACAACCTCATTGGTTCTTAAGGGTCACATGATTTCCTAGAAAGTAAAATGAAACCAAGGCTGTTTCTCAAAGTGCATACTATGACAAAAACGGATGAAATCCCACTGTGGATGTAATAGACTTTACAATGGGTGAATATTTACAATGCACAGCCTAACCTATGGATTGTGTCCCCATGAAATGGGCTATCTCCTCAGTGACATTCACAGAACACAATTAGAAAGTAGAGTTTAGAAAATATTAGCGTTTTAGCTGCAGGACTTTGTGAGAAATCAGTTCACTACACAGCCTAATGTGCATATTGAACATACAGATTGGACTGTACAGTCTAAACTAGAGATTGTGCTCCCATGAAACGGGTATCAGCCTACTCAGTGACACTCACAGAACTATGCACAGTTTACACACATATTTTACACACATATTAGTATCTTCGCTCCTATTGTGCCACACGGCACACTTCACTTCACTTCCTTTCATTGAAAGGGGCTCTGTTGTTTCATCGCCCCCAAATGAAAAGCCCTATACATTTACATTTACATTTAAGTCATTTAGCAGACGCTCTTATCCAGAGCGACTTACAAATTGGTGCATTCACCTTTGACCAACTATGGTTTGGACCCTATCATGCAGAATAGGTGGTTAGAGTTCATCGGTCCCCAGTGCAGTGGTGGTGAGTATACCGGTAGCTAGACCATAGACTGATGGTTATGAATCTGGTTATGTATATTTGAAAGGTTGTGGTGAGTATAGTATTTATAATGTTCTTGTTCCTGTTGAGGTCCTGACAGGGACATGAATGATATGAGTGACATTCTAAAGAGACATACGGATGATGTACTTTGTTTTAAAAGGTGCTTTTTGGTATGAATCATCTGAGGCCACTTACAACGATTTTAAAACGTGTAATATTTCCACTCCATCTCACCTGCTCATCCGGGAGGACTTTGTCCTGACTTCAGCACACTGCTTAACCTGTTGAGGACAGAGGGCGCTGTTTTCACTTTGGGGGAAAATCGTGCCCAATTTAAATGGCCTCGTACTCAATTCTTGCTCGTACAATATGCATATTATTATTACTATTGGATAGAAAACACTCTAGTTTCTAAAACCGTTTGAATTATATCTGTGAGTAAAACAGAACTCATTTTACAGCAAACTTCCTGATCAGGAAGTGGAAAATCTGAAAACGATGCTCTGTTCTAGGGCCTGCCTATAAATGGGCTTGATACGTATTAGGAAACATGAACATAAGTGTATGTATAACTGATGTTATAGGACTGTCATCTGATGAAGCTTATCAAGGTTAGTCAAAAACTATATATCTTTTGCTGGTTTGTTACGATCGCTAACATTTGCTGCTGGTAAATGGCTTGTGTTTCTGGCTATTGTGGTAAGCTAATATAATGCTATATTGTGTTTTTCGCTGTAAACACTTAAAAAATCTGAATATTGGCTGGATTCACAAGATGCTTGTCTTTTCCTTTGCTGTAACACAATGCATTTTTTCAGAAATGTTTTATGATGAGTATTTAGGTATTCCCACGTTGGTCTCTATAATTACTCTGGCTGCTTCGGTGCTATTTCTGACGGTAGCTGTGATGGTAGCATCAATGTTATAACTGATTTATAGCGTCAAATATGCACATTTTCGACAAAACATAGATTTTTTGTGTAACATGTTTAAGACTGTCATCTGATGAAGTTGTTTCTTGGTTAGTTTGGTTGGTTCTTGGTTAGTTAGGTTGGCTTTGGTGCATGCTACCTGTGCTGTGAAAATGTCTGTCCTTTTTTTGTATTTGGTGGTAGCTAACATAAATATACGTGGTGTTTCGCTGTAAAACATTAAAAAATCGGACATGTTGGCTAGATTCACAGGATGTTTATCTTTCATTTGCTGTATTGGATTGTTATGTGTGAAAGTTAAATATTCTCAAAAATATATTTTGATTTTCGCGCCTGCACTTGAGCTGGCTGTTGTCATATTGCGCCCGGCTTCGGGCTTGCAGCCCAAAGAAGTTAACCTCTTATGGCTCAAAATCGCAGTAAGTATCAGCAGTGGAAAGAGGTGGCCATTTCAAACGGCCTCTTATCATTCTTGCTCGTTCAATATGCATATTATTATTACTTTGGATATAAAACACCTTCTAGTTTCTAAACAGGTTTAATTATTTCTCTAAGTGAAACATAACTCTTTTTACAGCCCATTTTCTGTAAAAGTGACATTTCCAAGAAGCTATGTCTCTCTTCAAGATACTCTCTATAAAAGGCCTTGGCACTTAGGACTGTACAAACACGTCACACATCTTCCCCTGGTTGTCATGCGGAAGTGAGAGAAAAAATGACTTGATTATTCTGTCAGGGACTGAAAAGAACCTCTTTGAGTGATAAGTGCGCACTTTATTTTTTTTTTCTGGGCGCGAAGTAGGAACTGGACTGCGCTCCTGGAAACACTCGTTATAGGTGAATATGACCTCGCATTCGATTTTCTTTTGATACATGTCACAATCTATCCTAAAGTATGTTTTTTGAATATACTTAATTATATTATTGAATTTATTCTGGACTTTAGACGTGATGCGACGCAGAATTTTGTCAAGACGGAGAGGTTAGCAGGCATGGCCGTGTGCCATGCTAATTTCAACAGAGGACTCGTTCGTTCTAGGTCCAAATGAACACGGTTCTGAACAAAGGACCTTTGGAGAACATTCTGATGGAAAATAACAAAGATAAGGACCCAAATTTGGATGCTTTTTCATATATCTGTCGAACTGTGCTATCGCTAGCGTTTGACTAGAATCCAATGCTGCTGTGTGTTAAGCTATTGTAGTAAGCTAATATAACGATATAATTGTGTTTTTCGGCTGTAAACACTTCAGAAAATCGGAATATTGTCTGTATTCACAAGAATCTTTTCTTCATTTAGCTATCCACCATATATTTTTCTGAAATCTTTTCTGATGTGAAATTAGTGTTGACGGTTGGTGTCTGTTTTCTCTGGCTACTGCCGTGCGTTTCTGACTGTAGTATGATGGTGGCTAAGATGGTAGCAGTAATGTAAACTGATTTATAGCTAAAATATTCAACTTTTTTCGAACAAACATAGATTTATTGTGTAACATGTTATAGGACTGTCATCTGAGGGAGTTTTTTCTGGTTATTTAGGTTTGTTCTAGGTTAGTTAGGTTGGCTTTGCATGCTAGCTGCATGCTAGCTGCATGCTCGCCGGTGCTGTGAAAAATATCTGTCTCTCTTTTTGTATTTGGTGGTGAGCTAACATGAATATATGTGGTGTTTTCGCTGTAAAACATTTAAGATCTGAAATATTGTCTGTATTCCAAGATCTTTCTCTTTCATTAGCTATCCACCATATATTTCTCTGAAATCTTTTCTGATGTGAAATTAGTAGTTGACGTTGTGTCTGTTTTTCTCTGGCTACTGCCGTGGAATTTTCTGACTGTAGCTATGATGGTGGCTAAGATGGTAGCAGTAATGTAAAACTGATTTATAGCTAAAATATGCATTTTTTTTGAAACAAAATAGATTTATTGTGTAACATGTTATAGGACTGTCATCTGAGGTAGTTTTTTCTAGGTTATTTTAGGTTGGTTTTAAGGTTAGTTTAGGTTGGCTTGTGCATGCTACTTCATCCTACTTGTGCTGTGAAAAATGTCTGTCCTCTTTTTTATTTGGTGGTGAGCTAACATAAATATATGTGGTGTTTTCTCTGTAAAAACATTTAAAAAATCCGACTGTTGGCTGGATTGACAAGATGTTTATCTTTCAAATGCTGTATTGGACTTGTTAATGTGTGAAAAGTTAAATATTTTACAAAAATAGATTTTGACTTTTCACGCCCTGCACTTCAGTGCTGTTGTCATATATCCCGATGTCGGGCTTGCAGCCTGAAGAAGTTA
>NW_019943275.1:125348-130609 GCF_002910315.2 Salvelinus sp. IW2-2015 | reverse complement strand
CACGTCATACACCTTCCACTAGATGTCAATAAGCAGTGAGAGAAGAAATGGAGTGTTTATCTTGGTCTGAGTCGAATAAAAGCTCTTGGCATGACGTGACCCCAATTTCCTGTTTCCTGGAGCGCGCGAGAAGGGACCTGGTATTGCCTTCTGTAAAGCTGTCGTTTATAGACAACTAATACTCTCCGGCTTTGATTTTATTTGATACATTGTGACAATATCATCGCAAAGTATGTTTTTTCAATATGTTTTAGATTATTGAAATTTTTTCGGGACGTTAGGCGTGTTGCGTTGTGTGCCTTTGTTCAGGAAGGAGAGCTTCGCGCTACTTTGCTAGCTTTCCGTGCTAATTGGCTGGAGAGAGAAGCAGGAAGAAGTTAAGAGAATAGTATAAAAGGAACGTTTTTGTATATGCACAGCAGAGCTCTCGTAAATAAACCTGCTGACTACGGTAGACTGGCCTCTGTCTGTTTCATTTCAATAAGAACCTTACAAATTCTTAGTAACAGACAGAGTAGTTTAWGTGAAGTTCAGTTTATGAACATTGAGAACAAAATTCTCTTAACACTAGGATAAAGACCTACTACTTAACACTCATCCCAGCATCCCCCAAGTGCTCCGTAGCTGGTTGGGGCAAGACTAACTCAAACACCCAAACAGGGTTCAGACGTTTTGATGGAAGTGGCGGTGACGTTGGAGGATAACTCTGAATGCAAGAGCAAGTGGCAGAATGACTTTGACAAAAAACAAATGATGTGCATTCGTACTACCGGAGGGAAAGGATTTTGTCAGCTAACTAAATTGAATTTGGATCAAATGATTATAGTAATAGTAGAACCAACATGCTGTAGAGGACAACCAGTACAGGTTTTAGTTGATCAGATAAGCAGTGGTTATTTCTGTGTAACATTACTGTACTGGAACACTAAAACAGCCTTTGAAGTGTTCACTTATTCTCCTTTCACAATCTCACTTCTGTATGTCTGTTCTCTAATTCCTGTTGTTCTGTGTTCCAGAGAGATTCAGGGGGACCTCTTATTTGTAACAAGGCACAGGGTATCGTTGCTTTTAATTATCCTAAGAGATGTGATGATTCCCAATATCCTCATGTGTACATGAAAATCCCTTTCTTTATGCCCTGGATTAAAGAGGTGTTGCACAGATATGGTGCCAACATGTCTTTAAACAAGCAGGCGTAAATAACTAGAAAGTACTGTGACGCTAGTGTACTAACATAATGGTATCTATTCCTGTATAAATACACTGCTCATCATGCCCTGGATAGAGGACACGTTTCTGATATAGCTAAACCGTTACCCTTTCATAGTTGTTAGAGAGGGACAGAGAGAGAGAGACAGAGAGAGACAGACAGAGAGAGAGACAGACAGAGAGAGAGACAGACAGAGAGAGAGACAGACAGAGAGAGAGACAGAAAGTGAGGGTTCATGTGCAAAGGATAGCATTTCAATTCATATAATATAATAGTACTGTGTGTAGTGTTAGAAAACATTAAATATACCCAGCTATTCCTGTAGAAACGGTACAAGTCCCTTTCCATCCACATTTGTTGAATTAGTAAATGCAACAATACCCGGGTGCCACATTCTTGTTCTTGGAAAAAAGAAGTCCCCTGAATCTCCCTGGGAAAAGGCACCACACACACAACTTAAAAAATATATATTTTAAATGTATTTTTATCCGAATAGTTTATATTATGCTGTGGGCGAACCCACTTGACCAGGAAGTGTAAGGCATAATTATTGTATCCTTTGGGAATTGTGGTTCAAAATACATACAGATCATTGTGTAAGAATTATTTATAAAAATTGAATAATACGGTTATGTTAGTACACTATTGTCAATGTACTTCTAGTCCTTTATTTCCTGCTTGTTTAATAAAGACACACACGCATCATTCAATTCAATTCAATTGACTTTATTGACATGGCAAGTTATTATCTTACATTGTCAAAGTATACATATCGAAAAATTTAAATAAAATATATTGTATATATATACACAAATATATATATATTTATATATAAATAATAATGTGGGATAACAGCTAATATATAATGTAGTAGTGGACATGGTTACCATTAATAACAGCTACACAAACAAATTTAATCAAACAACAATACATTAAAGCAACAGTAGTAGATCAGTGTCAACATGACTGAGAAGACACATGACCTGGTACGAAAGACAAAACAAAACTAAGCTAATGGGAAATATTCAAACTTATTTGCATTTTTCACTGGCTGTCCCTCAGGCTGTGCAGGAGGCACATTATTTGGCTGCCAAAACTGCACATTTTGGCTTTTCACCCAATAAATATTTGAATTTTTCTTCATCTTTTATAGTTTCAAATTCTTTGTATTGAATTATAATTTTGGGAAAGAAATATGCTCTTAGGTCTGAGTATTTGTCACAGTTGTAGTAGGAAATGCACTTCTGTCTCAACCTCTCCCTGGAGCAGAGTGAGCACAGCCTGTCCTCTCTGGGCAGCCAGGTTTGTCTGTGACGACCGGTCTCTATAGCCAGACTGTGCTCACTGAGTCTGTACGTCAATGTTTGTCCTCAGTTTTCTATCAGTCACAGGTGGTCAGATAGTCTGCCACCATGTACTGTCTGTTTAGAGCCAAAATAGCATTGAAGTTTACTTAGATTTTTTTGTGTGTCTTTCCAATAGGTTATATATTTTTCTTTTTGTTTTGATGATTTGGTTGGGCCAGATTTTCTGAGGGCTGTCCCGAGGCTCTATGGGGTTGGTTGGGTTGGTGAACTGAGCCTCAGAACCAGCTGGCTGAGGGGACTCTTCTCTGGTTTCATCTCTTGACATTGTAGAGCTGTGTGATGAATGTTTTAGGGTCATTTGTTTTTAGATGGTTGTAAAATTTGATGGCTCTTTTTCTATTCGAATGAGGAGGGGATATTGGCCCAATCTGCCCTACATGCGTTATTTGGAGTTTTTCTTTGTACTTGCAATACAGTCTTGCAAAACTCTGCATGCAATACTTCAATTGGATGTTTGTCCCATTTAGTAAATTCATTATTAGAGAGTGGACCCAATACTTCACTGCCATTATAGAGCAATTGGTTCTATAACTGATTAAAAATGTTGAGCCAGATTCTAATTGGAATTTAATTTTGATGTTCCTTTTAATGGCATAGAATGCTCTTGCTTTGTCTCTCAGCTCATTCACAGCCATGTGAAAGCTACCTGTGTTGCTGATATTTAGTCCTAGATATGTGTAGTTTTTGGTGTGTTCTAATAGAACTGTGTCCAAGTAAATTTATTTGTCATCCTTATTTCCGGACCTTTTTTGGAATATCATTTATTTTGTTTTTTTTAGGTTAACGGTCAGAGCCCAAGTCTGACAGAACCTGTGAAGATGATCTAGGTGTTGCTGTAACCCCTCTTAGTGGGGACAGCAGCACCAGGTCATCTGCGTACAGCAGACACTTGATTTCAGTGTTGTGTAGGGGTGATACCAGGTGCTCGCGATTCTTCTAATGTTTTGCCATTCATTAATGTAGATGTTAAATAATGTTGGACTTATTGGGCAGCCCTGTTTCACTCCCGCCCCTGAGAGAAGAAGGTCTGTTTGCTTGTTGCCAATTTTAACCGCCACATTTGTTTTTAGTGTACATTGATTTATATTTTAAATCATATGTTTTCCTCCAATACCACTTTCTATCTAGTTTATAAAAAAGACCTTCGTGCCAAATTGATCAAATGCTTCTTGAAATCTACAAAACACGAGTAGATTTTGCCTTTGTTTTGGTTAACTTGTTTATCAATTAGGTGTGGAGGTGTAAAATGTGGTCTGTTGTACGATAATTTTTTAGAAATCCAATCTGGCTTCTGCTCAGGCGTTGTGTTCGTCAAGGAATGAATGTAGTCTCTATTTTATAATACTGCAGAGAATTTTCCCAAGTTGCTGTTAACGCATATTCCTCTGTATTATTGGGTCAAATTTGTCTCCATTTTTAAGATTGGTGTGATCAATCCCTGGTTCCAAATATCGGGGAAAATCCTGCAGTGAGCACTCTCTGTTTCTCTGTTCTTCTCTCTGTCTCTCTCTCTGTCTCTCTCTCTCTGTCTCTGTCTCTGTCTGTCTCTCTTCTCTGTCTGTCTCTCTCTGTCTCTCTCTGTTCTCTCTGTCTCTCTCTCTCTCTCTCTCTTCTCTCCTCTCTCTCTCTCTCTCTCTCTCTCTCTCTCTGTCTCTCTGTCTCTCTCTCTGTTCTCCTTCTTGTTCCTGTCTGTCTCTCTCTCTGTCTGTCTCTCTCTCTGTCTGTCTCTCTCTTCTGTCTGTCTTCTCTCTGTCTGTCTCTCTCTGTCTCTCTCTCTCTGTCCCTCTCTAACAACTATGAAAGGGTAACGGTTTAGCTATATCAGAAACGTGTCCTCTATCCAGGCATGATGAGCAGTGTATTATACAGGAATAGATACCATTATGTTAGTACACTAGCGTCACAGTACTTTTCTAGTTTTACGCCTGCTTGTTTAAAGACATGTTGGCACCATATCTGTGCAACACCTCTTTAATCCAGGCATAAAGAAAGGGATTTTCATGTACACATGAGGATATTGGGAATCATCACATCTCTTAGGTAATTAAAAGCAACGATACCCTGTGCCTTGTTACAAATAAGAGGTCCCCCTGAATCTCTCTGGAACACAGAACAACAGGAATTAGAGAACAGACATACAGAAGTGAGATTGTGAAAGGAGAATAAGTGAACACTTCAAAGGCTGTTTTAGTGTTCCAGTACAGTAATGTTACACAGAAATAACCACTGCTTATCTGATCAACTAAAACCTGTACTGGTTGTCCTCTACAGCATGTTGGTTCTACTATTACTATAATCATTTGATCCAAATTCAATTTAGTTAGCTGACAAAATCCTTTCCTCCGGTAGTACGAATGCACATCATTTGTTTTTTCAAAGTCATTCTGCCACTTGCTCTTGCATTCAGAGTTATCCTCCAACGTCACCGCCACTTCCATCAAAACGTCTGAACCCTGTTTGGGTGTTTTGAGTTAGTCTTGCCCCAACCAGCTACGGAGCACTTGGGGATGCTGGGATGAGTGTTAGTAGTAGGTCTTATCCTAGTGTTAAGAGAATTTTGTTCTCAATGTTCAAAACTGAACTTCACTTACTATCTGTCTGTTACTAAGAATTTGTAAGGTTCTTATTGAAATGAAACAGACAGAGGCCAGTCTACCGTAGTCAGCGGTTTATTTACGAGAGAA
>NW_019943275.1:112802-123160 GCF_002910315.2 Salvelinus sp. IW2-2015 | reverse complement strand
CATCAATCCCTGGTTCCACAATATCGGGGAAAATACCTGCAGTGAGCACTCTCTGTCTGTCTCTTCTCTCCTCTGTCTCTCCTCTCTGTTCCTCTCTCTCTGTCTCTGTCTCTTCTGTCTCTCCTCTGTCTTTTGTCTTTCTCTCTGCTGTCTCTCTCTTCTCTCTCTGTTCTCTCTTCCTCTCTCTCTCTTCTCTTCTCTCTCTCTCTCTCTCCCTCTTTGTCTCTCTGCTCTACTCCATTCGGGAATAATTGCAATCAATATATATATTTATGCCCAGTGTGTCATCATGATCTCTGTTGGAATCGTCAGTCCTTCTGTTGGAGAGTCAGTTCATCATTGTCTCTCTCTCTCTGCATCCCTGAAGATCAGTATTGCGTGGTTAGAATGGATACTTCAGAGTACCATTCAGAAATGTTCTCATAGAATAGATGTTTCGGTGGTTGTCGGTCTTCGCATCCCAGGTTGACATAATTTCTAGCTACAGATTAGTAATTATTATCTAAGATTTGCTCTTATTCTGTAGGGATCGATAGTCTCAGAGTTGAACCATGTCCAGCCGTGTAGCCAATGCTCCACGTGGTATAGTTTTCTAGTCTTGGTTCTCAAACCTGTACCACCTCAGCTTACACCGAGGTATGGTTAGGAATAACTATTCGCAATCACAGCTCACGCTGTGGGTTTGCTTAGTCTAAACTCAAACCTTTGACCCCTCAGCTGACTGAGGTACGCGTGGTCTGCAGACGATTTCTTCAGGAGGGGTTTTTATTCGTAACAATAGAAAAGGCAGGTCTTTGACACCAGATCATGTCTGTGCTCACGGGGGCGGGGCAATGACTTAGTTAAACTTTAAAAGGTAATACAAATCTCTTTCATTAAAGGTTTAACATCACCTTACATCATTTCACAAATAGTTTGATCTTTACTCATTCATTACAACAATAAGATGCAAACCCCATAATTGAGAAATGTACATATTCAGAAATATAATTATGTGTGTTTCCTGTCCTCTCTGAGGTCACCAAATGAAACACACTCGTCATACCTGTCCCTTAAGTATCCACGGACCATTCCCACATGTGGACATTGTGTATCAAATCCCCATTTTGAGGATTTAGAATTTCGCCATGTGAAATTCTTTGTTCTCTCTATGTGTCTCTTTCTGCATATATATATATATATATATATATATATATATATATAGAGAGAGAGAGAGACCACGATGGTTGCTATTGAAATCAGCTGTGAGGGGGATATCCTGGGTGTCGATGGTTTAATTAGAGACCAGCTGGTGATAATCTAGCGGCCATCAGTGGTTGCAATTGACCCATTATGTTTAATATATAGTGAGTGACATTACCGTGAAAATGAAGTGTTCTCATTTAAACCTGTATATCAATTTGTTTTAATGTTAGGCCAATATCTGATAGTACAAAATTAAATAAGAAACTAAAACATTAAAATAATCATAAATATCCATAATATGAAATAATAACATGACTACACAGATACAGGATCGTATATAAAACACATATGGTGAAAATAATGATTAGATTAATATGAAGAAACAACAAGAACAACCTAAGGAAAGGAAAGTTTGATCCWGCATTAACATGGAGGACAAACCTCATCCAAATCCTCAGCCCTTTCACACAATCTCCTCTATTACATAGAGTAGGATACACAACTCATACTCAACTCGTTCCATCAATTAAACTCTGCTCCTCCACCGCACTTACTTAACTCAACCACTAGAGGGCAACACAACCACGTTGCATTTCTATACTACCATACTTGTGGGATGGGGTATAGTGGGTACGTGCACCACACACATAGTAGTTATATTGGATGAACCATGACTAGAATACAATATACACATATGAAGTGGACAGCAGTAGTTAAATAGGATGAACCATGACTAGAATACAGTATATACATATGAAGTGGATATATATATGGCTAATCTTGAGTGTTTGAAGTGTACATGACAGCACAGTATAGTCTTCGAGGGCTATATGTGTTCTATCAGAGTGGTGGCTAGTGACAGAGCCTCCATAACACTGATTATTAGGAACATGGGGAGACATTTCTCTGCTTCCCAAATGGCATCCTTTTCCCCTATACAGTGATTCATTATATACTGGCCGTGGCAATGTTCCGGAACAATATGGTTATAATGGAGTTGATAGTGACAACAAACCCCACATTCCATGTGACAACATTCCAATGTTCGCGGACAATATGGTTAATAATGGAGCTTGATAGTGACAACAAACCCCACATTCTCATGTGGACAACATTCTTATCAAAACATCATGATATATAAATAATGTTATCTAAACATCTAATTAAAAACGTGGTTATTTATAGTCTAAATGACAGTTCATTTGCAATATTCTGTAAAAAATAAATATAAAATGTTTCCTTTAATTACAGCTTTTTTTCCAAAGTACAATCCACATGGTACTAAAAAGCTGATTTACCATATTTGATTGTAGTAACCATTTGGATTTAAGATTTTTTAAATCGAACTGCCTGTAGCTCAGACTGAAGCAAGGATATGCTAATATGGATGCCATTTGAAAGGAAACATTTTGAAGTTTGTGGAAATGAATTTAATGTAATAGAATATAACACCTCAAAAAAAAACATGTTTTCAAATTATAATTATTTTCATCATCTTTGAAATGCAAGAGAAAGGCCATAAAATTATATGAGTCTAGGCCGCAATTTAGATTTGCGCCACCAGATAGCAGCGGTATGTGTAAATTTTCAAGTACGTAAGTATAAGAGAAACATACAAAATTACATGGTAATAAAAAAATAATTGTTTACAGACTACAAGGAATGTCATACATGCCCTTTCCTACCTGGAAAAAAAGGACACTTTATGTGAGAATGCTATTATCAAATCAAATCAAATCAAATCAAATTTATTAGTCACATACACATGGTTGCAGATGTTAATGCGAGTGTAGCGAAATGCTTGTGCTTCTAGTTCCGACAATGCAGTAATAACCAACAGTAATCTAACCTAACAATTCCACGCTACTACCTTACCACACACACAAGTGGGAGGGATAAAGAATATGTACATAAAGATATATGGATGAGTGGTGGTACAGAACGGCATGGCAGATGCGTAGATGGTATAGAGTACGGTATATACATATGAGATGAGTACTGTAGGGTATGTAAACATAAAGTGGCCATAGTTTAAAAGTGGCTAGTGGTACATGTATTGCATAAAGATGGCAAGATGCAGAAGATGATATAGAGTACAGTCTATACATATGAGATGGGTAATGTAGGGTATGTAACATTGTATTAAGTGCATTGCTTAAAGTGGCTAGTGGTAGCATTTTTACATAATTTTCCATCAATTCCCATTTTTAAAGTGGCTGGAGTGAGTCAGTATGTTGGCAGCGGCCGCTAAATGTTAGTGGTGGCTGTTTAACGTCTGATGGCCTTGAGATAAAGCTGTTTTCAGTCTCTCGTCCCTGCTTTGATGCACCTGTACTTGACCTCGCCTTCTGGATGATAGCGGGGTGAACAGGCAGTGGCTTGGGTGGTTGTTGTCCTTGATGATCTTTATGGCCTTCCTGTGAATCGGGTGTGTAGGTGTCCTGGAGGGCAGGTAGTTTGCCCCTGGTGATGCGTTCTGCAGAACTCACTCCCCTCTGGAGAGCCTTACGGTTGTGGCGGAGCAGTTGCCGTACCAGGCGGTGATACAGCCCGACAGGATGCTCTCGATTGTGCATCTGTAAAGTTTGTGAGTGCTTTGGGTGACAAGCCGAATTTCTTCAGCCTCCTGAGGTTGAAGAGGCGGCTGCTGCGCCTTCTCTCACACGCTGTCTGTTGTGGGGGACCAATTCAGTTCGTCCGGATGTGTACACCGAGGAACTTAAAACTTTCCACTTCTCCACTATGACCCGTCGATGTGGATAGGGGGTGCTCCCTCTGCTGTTTCCTGAAGTCCACAATCATCTCCTTTGTTTTGTTGACGTTGAGTATGAGGTTATTTTTCCTGACACCACACTCCGAGGGCCCTCACCTTCCTCCTGTAGGCCGTTCGTCGTTGTTGGTGATCAAGCCTACACTGTGTTCATCCGCAAACTTGATGATCGAGTTGGAGGCGTGCATGGCCACGCAGTCGTGGGTGAACAGGGAGTACAGGAGAGGGCTCAGAAACGCACCCTTGTGGGGCCCCAGTGTTGAGGATCAGCGGGCGTGGAGATGTTGTTACCTACCCTCACCACCTGGGGGCGGCCGTCAGGAAGTCCAGGACCAGTTGCACAGGGCGGGTCGAGACCCAGGGTCTCGAGCTTGATGACGAGTTTGGAGGGTACTATGGTGTTAAATGCTGAGCTGTAATCGATGAACAGCATTCTCACATGGGTATTCCTCTTGTCCAGATGGGTTAGGGCAGGTGTCAGTGTGGTTGCGATTGCGTCGTCTGTGGACCTATTGGGTCGGTAAGCAAATTGGAGTGGGTCTAGGGTGTCCGGTAGGGTGGAGGTGATATGGTCCTTGACTAGTCTCTCAAAGCACTTCATGATGACGGAAGTGAGTGCTACGGGCGATAGTCGTTTAGCTCAGTTACCTTAGCTTTCTTGGAACAGGAACAATGGTGGCCCTCTTGAAGCATGTGGGAACAGCAGACTGGGATAAGGATGATTGAATATGTCCGTAAACACACCAGCCAGCTGGTCTGCGCATGCTCTGAGGACGCGCTGGGAATGCCGTCTGGGCCTGCAGCCTTGCGAGGGTTAACACGTTTAAATGTTTTACCACACTCGGCTGCAGTGAAGGAGAGCCCGCAGGTTTTGTAGGGGGCCGTGTCAGTGGCACTGTATTGTCCTCAAAGCGGGCAAAAAAGTTGTTTAGCCTGTCTGGGAGCAAGACATCCTGGTCCTCGACGGGGCTGGTTTTCTTTTTGTAATCCGTGATTGACTGTAGACCCTGCCACATACCTCTTGTGTCTGAGCTGTTGAATTTCGACTCGATTTTGTCTCTGTACTGAGACTTAGCCTGTTTGATTGCCTTGCGGAGAGAATAGCTACACTGTTTGTATTCGGTCATGCTTCCGGTCACCTTGCCCTGGTTAAAAGCAGTGGTTCGCGCTTTCAGTTCACGCGAATGCTGCCGTCAATCCACGGTTTCTGGTTTGGGAATGTTTTTATCGTTGCTGTGGGTCGAATCGTCAATGCACTTCTAATGAACTCGCTACCGAATCAGCATATTCGTCAATATTGTTGTTGGACGCGATGCGGAACATATTCCAATCCGCGTGATCGAAGCAGTCTTGAAGCGTGGATTCAGATTGGTCGGACCAGCGTTGAACAGACCTGAGCGCGGGAGCTTGTTGTTTGAGTTTCTGTTTGTAGGCAGGAATCAACAAAATGGAGTCGTGGTCAGC
Source organism: Salvelinus sp. IW2-2015 (assembly GCF_002910315.2). Taxonomy (NCBI): domain Eukaryota; kingdom Metazoa; phylum Chordata; class Actinopteri; order Salmoniformes; family Salmonidae; genus Salvelinus; species Salvelinus sp. IW2-2015. The sequence goes on along the minus strand of NW_019943275.1, from coordinate 117,741 downwards.
TTTTCCGAAAGGGGGGCGGGGGAGGGCCTTGTAAGCGTCGCGGAAATTAGTGTAGCAATGGTCCAGTGTTTTTCCAGCCCTGGTAGCACAATCGATATGCTGATAGAATTTAGGGAGTTTTGTTTTTAGATTAGCCTTGTTAAAATCCCCAGCTACGATGAATGCAGCCTCAGGGTGTGTGGTTTCCAGTTTACAAAGAGTCAGATAAAGTTCGTTCAGGGCCATCGATGTGTCTGCTTGGGGGGAATGTATACGGCTGTGATTATGATTGATCGACTACAGCTCAGCGTTCAACACCATAGTACCCTCAAAGCTCATCACTAAGCTAAGGATCCTGGGACTAAACACCTCCCTCTGCAACTGGATGCTGGACTTCCTGACGGGCCGCCCCCAGGTGGTGAGGTAGGTAGCAACACCTCTGCCACGCTGATCCTCAACACTGGACTCCCCATGAGTGCGTGCTCAGTCTCCTCCTGTATTCCCTGTTCATCCACAACTGCATGGCCAGGCACGACTCCACACCATCATTAAGTTTGCAGACGACACAACAGTGGTAGGCCTGATCACCGACAACGACGAGACAGCCTATAGGGAGGAGGTCAGAGACCTGGCCGTGTGGTGCCAGAATAACAACCTATCCCTCAATGTAACCAAGACTACCGAGATGATTGTGGACTAGAGGAAAAGAGGACTGAGTACGCCCCCATTCTCATCGACAGGGCAACAGTGGAGCAGGTGGAGAGCTTCAAGTTCCTTGGTGTCCACATCACCAACAAACTAGAATGGTCCAAACACACCAAGACAGTGGTGAGAGGGCACGACAAAGCCTATTCCCCCTCATGAAACTAAAAAGATTTGCATGGGTCCTGAGATACTCAAAAGGTTCTACAGCCTAACATCGGTCCAGGTCCTGGTCAGTCCCTGGATGGGAGACCAGATGCTTTTGGAAGTGGTGTTGAAGCGCCAGTAGGTGGCACTCTTTCCTCTGGTCTAAAAAAAATATCCCTCTGCCCCAGGGCAGTGATTGGGGACACTGCCCTGTGTAGGGTGCAGACTAGTGGATGGGACATTAAATGGATGTCTTGACCTCTCTGAGGTCATTGAAGATCCCATGGCACTTATCGTAAGAGTAGGGGTGTTAGCCCCGGTGTCCTGGCTAAATTCCCAATCTGGCCATCACGGGCACCTAATAATCCTCAGTTTACAATTGGCTCCTTCATCTCCTCTCCCCTGTAACTATTCCCAGGTCATTGCTGTAAATGAGAATGTGTTCTCAGTCAACTTACCTGGTAAAATAACAGATAAATAAATAAAATCAAGAGCATCCTGACTGGTTGCATCACTGCCTGGTATGGCAATTGCTTGGCCTCCGACCGCAAGGCACTACAGAGGGAAGTGAGTACAGCCCAGTACGCATACGGCCCATGGGGCTAAGCTGCCTGCCATCCAGGACCTCTACACCAGGCGGTGCCTTAAAAATTGTCAAAGACCCCAGCCACCCCAGTCATAGACTGTTTCTCTACTACTATGCATGGCAAGTGGTACCGGAGTACCAAGTCCAGGACAAAAAGGCTTCTCAACAGTTTTTACCCCAAGCCATAAGACTCCTGAACAGGTAATCAAGTGGCTACCGGACAATTTGCATTGTGTGCCCCCCAACCACTCTTTTTACGCTGCTGCTACTCTCTGTTTATCATATATGCATAGTCACTTTAACTATACATTCATGTACATATGCACATACTACCTCAAATTGCCCGACAAAACCAGTGCTCCCGCTAATTGGCTAGCCGGGAAATTCTGCTATGTGTCCCTCCACCCACCACCCGCCAACCCCTATTTTATGCTGCTGCTGCTCTCGGTTCATTATATATGCATAGTCACTTAACCATATCTATACATACAGTTGATGTCGGAAGTTTATTTACACTTAGGTTGGAGTGATTAAAACTCATTTTTCAACCACTCCAACATTTCTTGTTAACAAACTATAGTTTTGGCAAGTCGGTTAGGACATCTACTTTGTGCATGACACAAGTAATTTTTCCAACAATTGTTTACAGACGGATTATTTCACTTATAATTCATTGTATCACAATTCCAGTGGGTCAGAAGTTTACATACACTAAGTTGACTGTGCTGTTAAACAGCTTGGAAAATTCCAGAAAATAATGTCATGGCTTTAGAAGCTTCTGATAGGCTAATTGACATCATTTGAGTCAGTTGGAGGTGTCCCTGTGGAGTATTTCAAGGCCTACCTTCACACTCAGTGCTCTTTTGCTTGACATCATGGAAAATCAAAGGATCAGCCAAGACATCGAAAACAAATGGTAGACCTCAACAAGTCTGGTTCATCCTTGGAGCAAATTTCCAAATGCCTGAAGGTACCACGTTCATCTGTACAAACAATAGTACGCAAGTATAAACACCATGGGACCACGCAGCCGTCATACCGCTCGGGAGGAGACGCGTTCTGTCTCCTAGAGATGAATGTACTTTGGTGTGAAAAGTGCAAATCAATTCCAGAACAACAGCAATGGACCTTCTGAAGATGCTGGAGGAAACAGGTACCAAAGTATCTATATCCACAGTTAAACGAGTCCTATATCGACATAACCTGAAAGGCCGCTCAGCAAGGAAGAAGCCACTGCTCCAAAACCGCCATAAAAACAGCCAGACTACGTTTTGCAACTGCACATGGGGACAAAGATTGCAAGCCGAAGAGCACCATCCCAACCGTGAAGCACGGGGGTGGCAGCATCATGTTGTGGGGGTGCTTTGCTGCAGAAGGAACTGGTGCACTTCACAATATAGATGACACCATGAGACAGGAAAATGATGTGGATATACTGAAGCAACATCTCAAGACATCAGTCAGGAAGTTTAAGCTTGGTCGCAAATGGGTCTTCCAAATGGACAATGACCCCATGCATACTTCCAAAGTTGTGGCAAAATGGCTTAAAAAACATAGCTGATATGGCTGACTTGCTTAAACAAATGTGGTTTCTATTGACAATTGAGATGTACAAACTATGGCATAAGGGAACGATGAGGGGAATTAGAGGCAATCTATAATTTCGATTCAGACATTAATGAGCGAGCTAAGACTGACATAGTCAATATAACTACTTGTTCAGCACTTTGAAATGTACAGCGACAGAATTCAGAACATGGGCCGTTCTTACACTTTTCTCCCTGTACACCAAGTCAGAACCCGAAGGATAAATAAAGGTGGCATAGAAGCAGACAATGAAAGCTCTTACAATATTTGATGATGACATTTCTCTAAAACAGGCTTTAGGTTAAATATTCACCACCAAATCAGAACAGTAGGCTTAGTTATGAGGGGGATAGGGACCATATTATTAGGGTGAAGCACATGGGCTACTAACAGCATACTACACAACAAACACTTAGTATTACTTTCTTAGCTACAGTATACATACTGTATATCCCTGGCATAATGCATAATTTATGCAGCAGCATACAATACATTTTTGGACTCAGTTGTGCTGTGCTCACTTCAACAGGAAGGTGGCGCGGCAGTCCTTCTTGTGGGCAAATTTTTTTCATGAAGCTTTGTCAACGAAGTCCGGCATTCCCTGGATTTATGGTGATTTCAAGACAGGTTTTCTAGAAAGTAGCCCAAGTTCCCGACTTCGAATTCCGAGTTGGAAGTCTGTTCAAAATGTATAATTTTACCAGTTGTCTTGAACTTACTGAGATTGTGAGATTTCGGAGATTTCCCAGTTCCGAGTTTCCAGTGGTTTGAACACAGCAGAAGTCATGCTGCCTTTTCTGGCCCATGGTGTTGCGTGTCAATGTTTATCGTTTTAAGCTTGGAAAAGGGACCCTTAAACCCTGACATGGGGCGGCAGGTAGCCTAGTGGTTAGAGTGGTGGGCCAGTAACTGAAAGGTTGGTGGATTGAATCCCTGAGCTGACGAGGTACAAATCTGTCGTTCTGCCCCTGAACAAGGAAATTTAACCCACTGTTCCTAGGCTGTCATTGTAAACAAGAATTTGTTCATAACTGACTTGCTAGTTAAATAAAGGTTAATTTTAAAAAAAATGTAATGGACCACAGACCAAATAGCAAGAAGGGGAAGCAAAATAGGAATTGAAAATTATTTGCCAGTAGATTGTCTGGTTGATGACTGGTTGTCTAGCTTGCTAGCTAAGGTTTTGAAAGTACTAATGTTTAAAAGATCATTCCAACCAAAGCGACGGTAGATATAACTTGTTTTGACGTCATTCTACCTGTAGGCAATGACCTTGAGCTTTCTTGGATGGGCACGTCTAATGAAAACAATAATTGTAACAGAGCCCGACAGTGAGATGTGACAGTTCGTTTCACATTTCACTCCTGCTGTGTCTACAGATATCCCCCAATCATACAAAGAATTACTCTTGAAAAATTAGCAGACAACTGATAAATAGTCACTTATAGATATGCCAGTCAGTCAGGTGACTAGCTTGTGGCAGAGACTTCTATTGCAGTAACGTTGAAGGGCTCTGGCTAGTATTACTCAGCCAGCTAGAAGGATGAATTAAGAAGCTAACATTAAACGGAGCCTACCTCAACAGGAGCAAAAAATATGACACTAAGTTCTCATAATAACGTTTTTTTAACAGAGTGTAGGCTACTGAGACAGTCATGTGGCACTCAGATGTGAGGCTGAGGCATGCTGCAATGCATGCAGGAGGAAGCAGAGGAGACGGAAAGAGAAAGTAAGCAAGCAGAGAGAGTGTTTAGTACCGTGGATCCCAGACTTGGGGTAGGTGGCCATGTATGGTCCCCTGAGAAAATCTGTACTAATCTTATCAAACTTCTTAAAAATAAGATATGTTTCAATATGAACATCTCCACAGGACCTATCTTCCCTATAGGCCGACATTAAAATACAATCACTGTATGTTTCAATATGAACATCTCCACA
>NW_019943275.1:83645-112787 GCF_002910315.2 Salvelinus sp. IW2-2015 | reverse complement strand
ATTAAAATACAATCACTGTATGTTTCAATATGAACATCTCCACAGGACCTATCTTCCCTATAGGCCGACATTAAAATACAATCACTGTATGTTTCGATATGAACATCTCCACAGGACCTATCTTCCCTATAGGCCGACATTAAAATACAATCACTGTATGTTTCAAAATGAACATCTTCCCTATAGGCCGACATTAAAATACTATCAACATGCAAACAATACAGTTCTAGCAAAATGCTTGGCGCACAGAATGAAAGAAGTTTTGTCAGATATTATTCATCCTAATCAGACAGGTTTTTTACATGGACGGTACATTGGAGATAATATAAGACAAGTACTGGAAACAATAGAATAATATGAAATATCGGGGACACCAGGCCTGGTTTTCATAGCTGATTCTGAAAAGGCTTTTGATAAAGTACGACTGGAGTTTATATATAAGTGCCTAGAATATTCCAATTTTGGGGAATCTCTTATAAAATGGGTTAAAGTTATGTATCGTATCCCTAGGTGTAAAATAGTAAATAATGKCTAAATATCAGAAAGTTTTAAACTATCTAGAGGAGTAAAACAAGGTTGTCCACTATTGGTTTTCATAGCTGATTCTGAAAAGGCTTTTGATAAAGTATGACTGGAGTTTATATATACAGTGGGGCAAAAAAGTAGTCAGCCACCAATTGTGCAAGTTCTCCCACTTAAAAAGATGAGAGGCCTGTAATTTTCATCATAGGTACACTTCAACTATGACAGATAATAAATAGATTTACTATTTATTATTGCCATCGAAATGTTAGCTGTTAAAATTAGATCAAACAATAATATAAAGGGATTAGAAATCCGGAGCATAAAAACTAAGTTGTCATCGTACACTGAAGATTCATGTTTTCTTTTAAAACCACAATTAGAATCTCTCCACTGCCTCATAGAGGATCTAGATACTTTTGCTATCCTCTCTGGATTAAAGTGTACTATAATACGTATTGGATCACAAAAAAATTCTAATTTTACATTACCATGTAGTTTACCAATTAAATGGTCTGACGGAGATGTGGACATACTCGGTATACAAATCCCAAAAGAAAGAAACAGAAAGTTAGCAAAAATAGATAAGATCTTGCAACCATGGAAAGGAAAATACCTGTCTATTTGTGGAAAAATCACCCTGATTAACTCTTTAGTCCTATCACAGTATACCTATTTGCTTATGGTTTACCTACACCTCGTGACCTGCTTCTTAAATTATATGTACAAAAAATATTACATTTTATTTGGAACGGCAAGCCAGACAAAATTAAAAGGGCCTATTTATATAACAAATATGAATTCGGAGGGCAGAAATGATTAAATATTAAAGCATTAGACCTCTCACAAAAGACATCAGTCATACAAAAGTTATACTTAAATCCAAGCTGGTTCTCTAGTAAATTGGTAAGAATGTCTCATCCTATGTTCAAGAAGGGCCTTTTTCCCTTTATTCAGATTACACCTTGTCACGCCCTGACCTTAGAGATCCTTCTTATGTCTCTATTTTGATTGGTCAGGGCGTGAGTTTGGGTGGGCATTCTATGTCTGGTGTTCTATGTTGTCCTTGTTTTGTATTTCTATGTGTTTGGCCTGTTATGGTTCCCAATCAGAGGCAGCTGTTAATCGTTGTCTCTGATTGAGAACCATACTTAGGTAGCCTGTTCCCACCTGTGATTGTGGGTAGTTGTTTCCTGTTTTGTGTTTGTTTCACCATTCAGGACTGTTTCGATTTTCGTTGTTATTTCACTTTGTTATTGTTGTATTTTCATGTTCTGTTCTATTAAATTAACATGGACACTTACCACGCTGCGTTTTGGTCCGATCTTTCATATTCCTCATCCGATGAAGACGAAGATCATTACACACCTGCTCACTTTCGGTAGTTTGAAAAGGAAATAATCTCCAAAACATAGTTATTTTTTAAAGAAAAGTGTGATAAATAAAAACATATATCAATTTCATTTGAGGGCCAGAAAACTGACAGCTGTTCCATATAAATTGCAAAATAGTTGGGAAGAGATTTCCGATGTACCCATTCCATGGCACATGGTTTATGAATTGATACGCAAAACAACGCCAGATTCAAAACTTAGAATTTTTTAATTGAAATTACTATACAAAATTATTGCAACCAATAGAATGTTATATATATGGGGGATACAATCTTCCCAGCTCTGCAGATTCTGCTGTGAGGAGGCAGAGTCATTAGATCATTTATTTTGGTATTGTCCATATGTAGCTCGTTTTTGGTCACAGGTCCAGGAATGACTAAAGAATTGCAACATTTGCCTAGAACTAACGGTGCAGATAGCAATACTGGGTGATTTGAAAAGCCATAGTCAATCAATCAATAATATAATAATTATTTTAGAAAAAATATATATTTTTAATTTACAATTTGTAGAAGCTATGAGAATAGAAAGGTTCAATAATTTTGTAAAGCATCACAGCACAGTTGAAAAATATATGGCAAATAGAAATCCAAAATGGATGATGTTGAGAGATAGATGAGAGGGGTTGAATGGAGCTGAAGTCGTGGGACTAATAACAAGATAACCAATGTAAAACATACGGGGTCTGTAAAATTGTTATGGGATTTTTGTGTTTAATGACTAAAATATGTATACATTTGACTTAGAATTCTAACTCATAAATGTTGAATGTTATGTGTTCCTTGTTAGAAAGAATGGGTTTATCTTCAGACAGGCTAGAATGATGTCGCTACCCAGGGAGGGGAAAGACCTTGGGTTGGTTGTAGATAGTTTAACAGGTGGCAGACAGTAATGAGAACTCGAACTGTATTGCCATTGTATCCGAGAGGAGGTTGGACATTAAAACCTATGACATCATCTTTATTATATAACCTGATGTAAAATGTATATAGGTTCAGACCTTTTGTGAAATAGCAAAGTTACAAATAGAAATCAAACGGGATGGACATCAGAAATATAGGAAGGACTAAAAACAAAACAAAATATAACTATTGTAAAATAGATTGTGTCTGTAAAATGTGTATAAGATGTATAAACTGAAAGTAAAAGCCTATGTGTATATTAGTTTACTACAATTGCGGGAAGGGTGGTAGGGTTAGGGGGAAATAATAATAAAGGTATATTCTTAAAAAAGTATGTATATCTATATAGGTATGTGAATGTATATACTGTATGTGTATAGGTATGCATGCGTGTATGTATATAGATATATATTTTTGGGGGATTGGAAATGATGCAGACAAGTACATTACTGGAAGCAACAGTCTTTCTGCAATATTAAGCTGATCCAGCCCTTTAAAAAAATTATACATATATACTGTATATAAAAAATAAATAAAAATACAGTTCTAAAAATGTCCTACATTTTCATTTCGTCGCTGATCCTACATGTCAGTGTGAATAACTCATCAGATTTCCCCCTTTCAGGAGTATATAATTACAATTGTTTAGCTAATATACTGTGTGTTTGTAGATGGACTGAGATGAATGAAACTACAGCGATAGTAGAACAATGTCCTTCCAGACCTTAGTAAAACTCAAACCCTGATTACAACCCTGGTGAATTATTATGCTCTCCATCTCTGCAGGTGATCTGTATGGTCAAGATCATGGATACAGGTACCCCTCCCTCTGGTAATAGATATAGAGAGAGATATAGAGAGAGGATTCAAATGAAGCCTTTTTTAGATTGGCCCCAGAATACACACCAATACAGCTCAGTGTAGATTTACAGCTTATCTGGATTGCAGTTTTCTCTGGTATTTATATCATTGGCAGACTTTTATAGTCTATTTAGAAAGTATTGAGACATTCTTGACTTTGTTACATTACAGCCTTATTCTAAAATGAGATGAAATATGATGAAATAGTTTTTTTTCCCTCATCAATCTTCACATAAGACCCCATGATGACAAAGCAAAACTGTTTTTAGAAACTTTTGCAAAAGTTTTAAAAATTAAAAACACATATCCAATTTACATTGGTATTCAGACGCTTTACTCAGCGATTACAGCCTCAAGTCTTCTTGGGTATGATGCTACAAGCTTGGCACACCTCAATTTGGGGACTTTCTCACATTCTTCTCTGCAGATCCCCTCTGTCAGGTTGATTGGGGAGCATTGCTGCACAGCTATTTTCAGGTCTCTCCAGAGATGTTCGATTGGGAACAATCTTAAAATGATCTACTTTGCTTTACAGACAAGCATCATGAAACCTCGAACAGAATACATTAGTTTGACTTCGTAAAAATAAATTTGGACCGAATGTACACAATTTCACTTCAATGTCCAAATGAAGACGTGGGGACACATTGTGCCTTCAAAACGCATCACTAAGCTAAGGACCCTGGGATTAAACACCTCCTTCTGCAACTTAAACCTGGATTTATTGAAGAAGAACCTGACATCATCACCACCACACATTGTGCCTTCAAAACGCATCCCTAAGCTAAAGACCCTGGGACTAAACTAAACACGTCCCTCTGCATCTTGGATCCTGGACTTCCTGACGGGCCGTCCCCAGGTGGTAAGGGTAGGTAACAACACATCCGCCACGCTGATCCTCAACACGTTTAATAAAACAGGCATCAAGTTATTATAATGCCATCATAAAATTATTCTCTACATTGATGTGCTCTGACCAATCAGAAAATGGATACAACCTTCATTTCATTTGTCCCTTTAAATAATATTATCAACCATCTTCACATATTTCCTGAGTACATTTTGAGAAGAAAACATAAAACACAATGCAGATATGTGATGATACAACTGTCACATCATTTTCTTATAAACACATTTTTGACAAAATGTAGAGATGCCCATCATATAAAATGTTCTGTATGCTGGTCAAATGTAGGTATAATTATTGTAGGCTTTGTTGGCTACATCTCAGAATTTCTGCATTTACAAATTGTCAACCACAGTCTACTAATTAAGGCGATCCACTTGGTCCCGCAACCTTTTACGTTTACGGAAGGATTTCACTGGTGTCGTCTGTACAGCATCTCACTGATCTTAGCCGTTCTTATTCATTTGTTGAATACAAATATACAAAATACATCTTATTTTACTCCTTATTTAAAATAAATAGCATTTGGCCATTATTGACCTTTCCAAAAAATCGCGTTATACTTCTATAAACCGGTATTTTTTGGGGGCAAGAACTCTGAATTTTGTAACTGACAAGACATCACCTACTCAGAGGCTGCTGATTTTGTCATTGGCCAGTATAAGGCGATCCGCTTGGGCCTGCAACTTTGCACGATACTGTCCGATCTCGGAATCCTCCTGTAGGATGTTATCAGTGTCATCTCTGTGTAGAAGATCCAGCATTTCACTGCACACAATCTTGGCTGACTGCTTCAGGATGAAGTAACGGATCAGCATGGGCACCTGGTCAGCCAGTCTTTGCACCACAATCTGTGAGAGAGGTGAGGTGGGATGGAGAGTGAGGGCTAGAAGTGATGAGATGGCCACCAGGCAACCAAAATATTACCAAATGACAACAAAGGCTCAGCAAGGTGAACATATAGACTTCAGAGTTGGATTGGTCTGCAAAATGCAATATACCATAATGCAACCCTGCCACAACAATGTGTGTTTGAAACATTTGTCAAAAAGCTTTAATTACAGATCTGATCATCCCATTGATGATGTCATGGATTCATAGTACAGGCTGGAGCAGAGCTATATAATGTACACTACAGTTCAAAAGTTTGGGGCCACTTAGTTTTTGACATTTTTTGTCCATTAAAGTAACATCAAGTTGATCAGAAATACAGTGTAGACATTGTTAATGTTGTAAATGACTATTGTAGCTGGAAATATCTACATAGGCGTACAGAGGCCCATTATCAGCAACCATCACCCCTGTGTTCCAATGTCACGTTCTGTTAGCTAATCCAAGTTTATCATTTTAAAAGGCTAATTGATCATTAGAAAACCCTTTTGCAATTATGTTAGCACAGCTGAAAACTGTTGTCCTTATTAAAGAAGCAATAAAACTGTCCTTCTTTAGACTAGTTGAGTATCTGGAGCTTCAGCATTTGTGGGTTTGATTCTACAAATTTGTCGAAGGCCCTGATGAGAAAGTGTGTGAGTTTGTCTATAAGCACACTACATAAAACGTCAGTTTAATGTTAGCTGGTTTAGTTAATTCGATTTTATTTCTGGAACATTCTATACATACTGCACAGTAGATGTGTTGCATTGTACCTCATAGTATGCCTTGAGCAGCCCAGGGTACTTGCTCCTGGTGTCTTGCTCTTTGTCTTCTGCTATTTCCCCCTCCTCTAGACTATGTGTTTCCCCCTCTAGCATAACTTTGTTGAAGATTTCATCCTGTGTGTAGACCTGCATCTCCATCTCAAACTGCTCCACGATCCTCTCCTTCACTATGTTTGACTGCTGTTCCTGGATTGTTTGAATGTTTTTCTGAGTAAAAAAAAAATGAAGATACCATGAGGACATAAAGAATCTTGGATGCAGGGAGGCAGTGAAATACTGTTACTGTTTCAGAACAGTAGTTCAGTTCAACATGCTCTAAGCATCTTATGGTGTTTTACTTTGAACATTTCAGGGTACAATCCTACAATGGACAACCTGTAAATTGGAATTCTTAATTAAAATATATTGTGATTTTTAAGTGGTACTTTGCCTCATGTTTTCCCTGCCTTCTTGCTAATGCAACTAACTAAGATTTCCATTTCAGCCTAAAATCACAGAATAGAGAATTGAATGATTATCATGTCAGAGCGCTTAACAGTTTACAATTGTCATTACCTTTGAGACCAGATGAAGATAAGGAAAGTTCTTAAAGCTCTCTTTGGACAAATGATCAAATTGCTTCTGCACCATGTCTGAAAAACCAAAACAAATGTATTTGGTAAATAGATATTCCACAAAATGTTTTTATTTAAAGGGATAGTACAGCCAAATTACAAGGCAATGGTCCAAATATTATAATTTGTTTGTGCTTCATGTCCAAACAATCATTGAGTCACTTCATTGAGTAACTTAATTGAGCTACACAATCAATTTCATTTGGACATGAAGCGTGAAAAATGGAAACAGTGTCCAGGTAAATTAAACCAAAGCGTGGATTGATGTCACACCTTGTCCATAGACTGCTTACAGGGTAAGGAAACCAATATGTCATTTTGTAATTTGATTTAACTATTCCTTCAACATGTCTTATTTAGTTAATTACATTTCAAGTGTCACGTGCACAAGTACAATGAAATGCCGTTCTTGCAAACTCTAAACCCAACAAGGAAGCCCTAAAAATGACATAAGGTAGAACAAAAACACTAGAGAAATAAGTACACAAGTAAGTTAGTAAGCTATATACCTGGACAGTTCCAGGGTCAGTAGCTATATACCTGGACAGTTCCAGGGTCAGTAGCTTTATGCCTGGACTGTTCCAGGGTCAGAAGCTATATATAGGGACAGTTCCAGGGTCAGTAGCTATATATAGGGACAGTTCCAGGGTCAGTAGCTATATACCTGGACAGTTCCAGAGTCAGAAGCTATATATAGAGACAGTTCCAGGGTCAGTAAATAAATACAGGAACAGTTCCAGGGTCAGTAGCTATATACAGGGTCAGTTCCAGGGAAAATAAGCTATATACATGGACAGTTCCAGGGTCATTAGCTATATATAGGGACAGTTCCAGGGTCATTAGCTATATATAGGGACAGTTCCAGGGTCAGTTCCAGGGTCAGTAGCTATATGCAGGGTCAGTTCCAGGGAAAATAAGCTATATACATGGACAGTTCCAGAGTCAGTAGCTATATATAGGGACAGTTCCAGGGTAATTAGCTATATATAGGTACAGTTCCAGGGTCAGTAGCTATATACATGGACAGTTCCAGGGTCATTAGCTATATATAGGGACAGTTCCAGGGTCAGAAGCTATATATAGGGACAGTTCCAGGATCATTAGCTATATACAGGGACAGTTCCAGTGTCAGTTCCAGTACCATATGTACAATGTGCAGGGTTACTGAAGTGGTATGCTTAGATACTGTATGTATACGGGTAAGTTGATTAGGCATCAGGATATATGATAAAACAGAGTAACATTTGTGTATATGATGATTGCGTGTGAGTGTGTGTGTTTAGAGTCAGTATAAATGTGTGTAGATGTTATATGGTTGAGCAAATGAAGTGTGTGTGTGTGTGTGTGTGTGTGTTGGAGTGACACTGTGTGTGTGTGTGTGTGTGTGTGTAGAGTTCTGACAGTGTGCATAGAGACGGTGCAAAGATACAAATAAATAAAGGGTTCAACTCAGATAGTCCGGTAGCCATTTTGTTAGCTAGTTAGCAGTCTCATGGCTTGGGGATAGAAGATGTTCTGGAGCCTGTTCAGGAGCCGTTTGTCATGCAGAAGCAGAGAGAACATTCTATGGCTTGGGTGGCTGGGGTCTTAACAATTTTCCGGTCCTTCCTTTCATACCGCCTTACATACATTTACATTTACATTTAAGTCATTTAGCAGACGCTCTTATCCAGAGCGACTTACAAATTGGTGCATTCACCTTATGATATCAAGTGGAACAACCACTTTACAATAGTGCATCTAACTCCTTTAAGGGGGGGGTAGAAGGATTACTTTATCCTATCCTAGGTATTCCTTAAAGAGGTGGGGTTTCAGGTGTCTCCGGAAGGTGGTGATTGACTCCGCTGACCTGGCGTCGTGAGGGAGTTTGTTCCACCATTGGGGTGCCAGAGCAGCGAACAGTTTTGACTGGGCTGAGCGGGAACTGTACTTCCTCAGAGGTAGGGAGGCGAGCAGGCCAGAGGTGGATGAACGCAGTGCCCTTGTTTGGGTGTAGGGCCTGATCAGAGCCTGAAGGTACGGAGTGCCGTTCCCCTCACAGCTCCGTAGGCAAGCACCATGGTCTTGTAGCGGATGCGAGCTTCAACTGGAAGCCAGTGGAGAGAGCGGAGGAGCGGGGTGACGTGAGAGAACTTGGGAAGGTTATAGATGTCCTGGATGGCAGGAAGCTCGGCCCAAGTGATGTACTGGGCTGTCCGCACCACCCTCTGTAAAGCCATACGATTGAGGGTGGTGATTTTGACATACCAAGCAGTGATGCAGCTCGTCAAGATGCTCTCAATGGTTCAGCTGTATAACTCTGAGGAGTTGAGGGCCTATGACAAAGCTTTTCAACCTCCTGAGGGGGAAGAGGCGCTGTCTCGCCTTCTTCATGACTGTGCACATGTGTGGACCATTTTAACTCATTAGCGATTTGGACACGGAGGAACTTAATGCTCTCGACCCGCTCCACTTCAGCCCTGACGATGTATATGGGGGTGTGATTCACCAATACCTGCTTTCTGGGTGCTTACTGCTTAATATAATAGGCATGTTTGTCCTGTCAGAAGTACCATAGAGACCCATGCATGATGTTCAATAAAGGGGCTTTTGGAAAATCACATTGAATCTAGGGCAGTAACGTGTACGCTAATAAATCGGGAAGCAAGAAAAGGAAGTGAATTTAATAAATAAACTAAAATGAAACAAAACAAGAAACACGATTAGAGTACAGACATGAAACACAGAACAGAAACAATAAGGTGTGTGTAACGATGGTGACAGGTGTACGTAATAATGAATAAATTGGTGACAACAAGTGCCAGAGCGGTAGAGATGGAGTTGACATGAGGGGGGGAGCGGTAGTAGGCGTGACAGTACCCCCTTCCTGACGCGCTGCTGTGCAGTGACAGATATAGGGGAGGTAATCAGGAAGGTGATGGAGTCCAGGTGAGTCTCATGAGGCGCAGGTGCTCGTAACGATGGTCACAAGTGTGTGTAATAATGAATAAACTGGTGACAACAAGCGCCAGAGGGGGAGAGATGGAGTAGACAAGACAAGGGGTTTTGGTCACTTACCTCTGATTGTCTGTAGTGTCATCATAGCTGGTTTCTTAAGTTTAGACACTAGTTTCTGAACAACATGTTGAAATACCCTGTAGTTACTGAATCCTGGCAGCTCACTTCCCCTGTGCTCCTGATCGTATTCATCCACCACTTGTTGCACTACTTCGTGGTCTAAATTCAGGAAAACAATGTTAATAATTTATTGGAGATTATAATCACTGTTGTATGACATAACTATTGGTAGTATATTAACTATATCAGTAAATATTAGGGATATTTAGAAACATAAATATTTATTGGTTAGACATGGTAGTATGATGAGCAATACCCGGGCTATTCAAAATTGTACCTACAATGTGATTTTGCATTTTTCAGACATTCCATCCACTCTGTAAATTCCTTTCGCATGAGCACAAATAGATTCTCCTCAACGATAATATCCCCTTTGGACAGTTGGGTAATCTGCTCATTGAAATCTGTTATGACCTGAAGATGGAAACATATCACAATAAAACATACCTGTTTAAATGTTTMATATTTARTCCTTTTAGATTARTGTTTAATGAAATGGCTCCACAAGACCCATCCATCCTTACGTCTTCTACAGATATTAAACAAGAACTATCTTACASTGGCTTGTCCAAGTGTTTTTGTAAAATCAGCTGTCAAGGTAAAGTATTGTTTAACCTGGTGACAAACATAATCAGGGGAAATTAAGGAAGGAGAGTGGAGGAAGTGGGAGTGGAGAACTTTATAATGCTGTTTTATGTATCTTTCTGGACAGTGCGTCTACTCTTACACCTGTGTTGAAAATCTGACCAATCCGAATGGCAGAGGATGTGCAACAGAGCTGATGACATTATCAATTTACCAAACCATGACAATAACACACCTGAACTACTGTGCAAAAGTATGGCTTCCAACCCTACATCATTCATTTTTATAGAAATGTTGTACAAAAGAAGAAGTTTACAAAGCTGAAAGATGGAAAGGTGAAAGATGTACTCACCTGAATGAGGTACTTCCTCTTCTCTTCAGGTTCCATTGGAGGCCCACCCTCTATTTGACTCAATAAATGCTTTACATGCCCCAGCTGCTCCTTTATCTTCTCTGACATCTGGGGCAGATATTTCTGATCAGGAGCAAACATACAACAAGTTAACTTCTCTCGTGTATGTGGGACGCTAGCGTCCCATCTCGACCACAGCCATTGAAATAGCAGGGCGCCAAATTCAAAACAACAGAAAACTCATAATTCAAATTTCTCAAACATACAAATATTATACACCATTTTAAAGATAAACTTCTTGTTAATCCAACCACAGTGTCCGATTTCAAAAATGCTTTTCGGCGAAAGCATACCATTAGATTATGTTAGGACAGCGCCAGGACAAGAAAAACCACTCAGCCATTTTCCAAGCAAGGAGAAGCGTCACAAAAACCAGAAATACAGCTAAAATTAATCACCAACATTTGACAATCTAGTTCAGATGACACTCCCAGGACTCAATGTTACACAATACATGTATGTTTTGTTCGATAAAGTTCAAATTTATATCCAAAAACCTCAGTTTACATTGGCGTATTATGTTCAGAAATTCTTTGCCTCCAAAATTCTCCGGTGAAACTCTAGAGAGCCACATCAAATGACAGAAATACTGATCATAAACGTTGATAAAAGTTTTAAGTGTTTTACATGGAATTAAAGATAAACTTGTTCTTAACTTCTCTCAGGTAGGGGGCAGCATTCGGAATTTTGGATGAAATGCATGCCCAAATTAAACTGCCTGCTTCTCGGGCCCAGAAGATATGATATGCATAAAGCTGGTAGATTTGGATAGAAAACACTCTAAAGTTTTCAAAACTGTTAAAATAGTGTCTGTGAGTATAACAGAACTGATTTAGCAGGCGAAAACCTGAGAAAAATACATTCAGGAAGTAGTTTTTTTTTTTTTTTTTGTAGTTTTCTATTCAGTGCCATTACAGTATCCATTGACTTAGGACTCAAATTGCAGTTCCTATGCCTTCACCTAGATGTCAACAGTCTTTAGAAATTGTTTCAGGCTTGTATCCTGAAAAATGAGGAAGTAAGAGCAGTCTGAATGAGTGGACCCTAAAGTGTCACAGAGCTGTTTCATGCGCGAGACGGAGAGAGTGYGTTTCTTGTTTACCTTATAAATTGACAAAATTGATTATTTAGGCTGAAAACAACCTGAGGATTGAATATAAACATTGTTTGACATGTTTCTATGAACTTAACGGATACAATTTAGATTTTTTTGTCTTCCTGTTTTGACTGCGTTTGAGCCTGTGGGTTACTGAAGAAAACGTGCGAACAAAACGGAAGTTTTTGGATATAAAGAGACTTTATCGAACAAAAGGAACATTTATTGAGTAAATTAATGTCTGCTGAGTGCAACCATATGAAGATCAAAGGTAAAGGATACATTTTATCTCTATTTCTGACTGTTGTAACTGTTCTACTTGGCTGGTTACTGTTTGTAATGATTTGTCTAGTGGGCTATGTTCTCAAATAATCGTAAGGTATGCTTTCGCCGTAAAGCATTTTTAAAATCTGACACTGTGGTTGGATTCACAGGAAGTTAGTCTTTAAACATATGTATAATATGTTTTGTTTTCTGAGTTTTTATAATGAGTATTTCTGTATTTGAATTTGGCGCCCAGCAGTTTCACTGGCTGTTGAAGAGGTGGGACACTAACTTCTCACGTACCCAAGAGAGGGTAATGCATCCGCTGTGTCAGATTTCAAAAAAGCTTTGATGCGAAAGCACATTGTTCAATATTCTGAGTACAGCGCTCAGCAATCAAAAGCAAGCCATACCAGCCATGTTGTGGAGTGAACAAAAGTCAGAAACAACATTATAAATCTTCACTTACCTTTGCTGATCTTCGGCAGAATGCACTCAAAAGACTCCCAGTTCCACAAGACATGTTTGTTTTCTTTGATAAAGTCCATATTTATGTAAAAAATACCTCCGTTTTGTTCGGGTGTTTCCTTCAGTATTCCAAATGCACCAGTCACGCTCAGAACATGAAGACGAAAAGTCAAAAAAGTACCATCAAAGTTCGTAGAAACATGTCAAACGTTGTTCACAATCAATCTTTAGGATGTTTTTATCTAAAATCTTCAATGACAATCAAACCGGACAATTGCGTATTTGATTACAGAACAAAAAGAAAGTAAGGCGAGCTTCACGGGAGTGCGCGAGAGTGCACTAAGGTTCTTCAGGCAGCCCTCTCTTCAAACAGCTCTTATTCTCTCTTTTTCCCCAATAGAAGCCTCAACCATCGTTCTAAAGACTGTTGACATCCGCTGGAAGGCTTGTGAAGTGCAATTTGACCCCATAGAGACAACATATTCGTAAGGCATTCACTTGAAAAACTACAACTCTCAAAATCTCCCACTTCCTGGTTGGATTTTCCTGAGGTTTTTGCCTGCCATATGAGTTCTGTTATACTCACAGACATTATCTTAACAGTTTTGGAAACTTTAGAATGTTTTCTATCCTAAATCTACACGTTATATGCATATCCTAGGTTCTGGGCCTGAGTAACAGGCAGTTTACTTTGGGGACGCTTTTCATCCAGATGTCAAAATACTGTCCCCTACACAAGAGAGGTGAACCTCTCTGGGATCGTTCGGGATGCTAGCGTCCCACCTCGCCAACAGCCAATGAAATAGCAGGGCGCCAAATTCAAACAACAGAAATCTCATAATTAAAATTCCTCAAACATACAACTATTATTCACCGTTTTAAAGATAATCCACCCACAGTGTCCAATCACCCACAGTGTCCAATTTCAAATAGGCTTTTCGGCGAAAGCACAACATATCATTATGTTAGAACAGCGTCTACTCACAGTAAAGCATGCAGCCATTTTCCAACCAAGCAGAGAGTCACAAAAAGCAGAAATAGAGATAAAATGAATCACTAACCTTTGATTTTCTCCATCAGATTACACTCCCGGGACAACATATTACACAAACCATGTATGTTTTGTTCGATCAAGTTCATATTTATATCCAAAAACCTCAGTTTACATTGGCGCCTTATGTTCAGAAGTAACCAGAAATCTCCGCTGAAGTTGCAGACAGCCACATCAATTTACCGAAATACATCATAAACGTTGATAAAATATATGTGTTTGACATGGAATTAAAGATAAACTTCTTTCTAATGCAACCGCTGTGTCAGATTTAAAAACAGCTTTGCGGCGACAGCACATTGTTCAATATTCTGAGTACAGCGTCAAGAACAAAAGAAAACTATACAGTTATCAGCCATGTTTTGGAGTGAACAAAAGTCAGAAACCGCGTTATAAATCTTCACTTATCTTTGCTGATCTTCGGCGGAATGCACTCGAAAGACTCCCAGTTCGACATGAAATGTTCGTTTTGTTCGATAAAGTCCATATTTATGTCCAAATATCTCAGTTTTGTTCGGGTGTTTCTTTCGTTATTCCAAATGCATCAGGCGTGCTCTGAACACCAAGACGAAAAGTCAAAAGAGTACCATCAAAGTTTGTAGAAACATGTCAAACGTTGTTTACAATCAATCTCTAGGATGTTTTTTTTATCATAAATCTTCAATAATAATCCAACCGGACAAGAACGTATTGAAACCGAAAGAATAGCGAGTTCACGGAAATGCTCGCGTTTCTCGGGAGTGCGCGAGAGTGCACCAAGGGTCTTCCGGAAGCCATCTGCTCAAATAGCTCTTATTCGCTCATTTTCCACAATAGAAGCCTCAAACAACGTTCTAAAGACTGCTGACATCTGCTGGAAGGCTTGGGAAGGGAAACTTGACCCCATAGACACAGCATATTGGTAAGGGAATCACATATAAAACTAGAACCCTCAAAATCTCCCACTTCCTGGTTGGATTTTCCTCAGGTTTTTGCCTGCCAAATGAGTTCTGTTATCCTCACAGACAATATTTTAACAGTTTTGGAAACTTTAGAGTGTTTTCTATCCTAAATCTACACATTATACGCATATCCTAGCTCCTTGGCCTGAGTAACAGGCAGTTTACTCTGGGCACGATTTTCATCCAAATTTCCCAATGCTGCCCCCTATCCTAGAGAAGTTAACCAGGTACCAGACCACATGTTTTCCAGTGTGCATTGGGTGTAGGAGGAACAGACAGATAACCATAGGGTATGTGGTTGAACTAACTTTGATCTGTTTGACCAGGGCATTGCTGAGCTTAGTGGCTAGGCACTTGGTGGTTGCCTTCTCCTCACGCAGGAGGGATCTATAMAWTGAAARGGAGAGAAATATAAMAAACACAGTATTTCATCCCAAAAATTGCAGAACACATTTTACACCTAAACATGGTATAATCATAGGCCTACAATGGTCACGCCCCCACAAATATCTAATTAACATAATATAAAATAAAAAGAAAATCAATCTGTTTAAGTTAGAGATATGTGCTAAGCTAACGTAGGGAATTGTTTTATGATCATACCAAGGATCATTTAGCTATTTGATTTTGAATGTTAAAAAGTACAATTTGCAGAAATGTAAGAGAAGGGAGGGGAGGGACACTCATTCATCAACACAATATGGAACTACTCTCAAAGGATATCTGGAAAAATATACTTTTTTCATAAAATCCTGAAACCAACAGTTTGGGGCCCTGAACATTTTCAAATGTGAAGCCATCAAAATTAAGATGCAAGTTACTTAACACATGGCAAGAACACATTTTACCTGAAGTGCTCGTGATTTCGGAAGAATTCCAACTCCTCCTCAATCGCACGAGTTATTGACATGTTTTCATCAATTTGCTTCTGACCACGACATTTCACAATGACATAGCCCATATTGAGAAAGATGACTCTATTGTGGACAATTTCCAACACATTCTTCTCTGCTCCCGGGTCTATCAGGTCTGGCTTTGTCAGAATGGCTTGAAGACAAATGAAAAGCATAATGATAACTTTACTAATACAAAAAAAAACAATTTAAAAATAAATGTATCTATATAATTTCTTTACCCAGAGTTCTTGTGCCGTCAGGATCCACTTGTTGTGCCATTTTCAGGGCCTCTGTTGTTGCTATGTCAACATTACATGGTACCACCACCAAAATAATAGTTCTTTTCTCCTTTATGAATTTCGAAATTAGATTCTTGATCTAGTAAAAAAGGAAGAAGAATGTGACAAAGCTGTCAGGATGTAAGCCTTTGATCAAGTTATTTGATTAATCTACGAGAGGGTATAAAACCGCTTGTTACTGTGATATTGCCTTGTGTGGAGCACTCTGTTCTTCATGGTTCTGAAGCTCAACCTTCCTCAAAGTCAACACATTCAAAGTACCTTTCACCAGAATGAACCATTATAGCTACATGTACCTTGCTAGAAATTATGGGAACTTGTCTGTACACCTGGCTAAAACAATTCATCATTAGTGAATCATGAGATGAGAACCAAGAGTCATGAGGTAACCAAACAATGTACTGGACAAAGTCCAAAAGCTACACACTAACGACAGACTTACTTGGACTCCAATGTCTTCTGGTTGTCCTTTCACAGCCACCCTGGTGATCCCTGGTAAGTCAATCAGACTGAGGTCACACACCGTGGAGGATGTGATCTTCAGAGTGATCAGGTCTTCACATATCCCCACTCCCTTTCCAGCTAACACGTTCTGAGCTGTTAAATCAATGGGAAAATATTGATGTGTTTATTATTTGTTTGTTTGTCTGTCTTATACCCAGATATAACTAATCTTATTATAATATATATTCTGTAGTTGTCTATGGTAAATACCATACAAACTTTTCCACAATAAATTATAATAGATATGTCAATGTCAGTGGCAGTATGTGCCGTTTAAGATAAGGGAGAACAATATATATCTATGAGCATGGCCTTATTTCTATTACAGCATATTGGATGACTGTCATTCATATTCCATTCACACAGCTCAGTGTAACATCAATAGGTTTAGGCTGCTACATGATACTAGTACATCATACTCATCATACTACAACCTAACCACGAATGAAAGTTTACAACACAAGTGCAAAATTTTAGAGAATTTAAGGGTAATCAAGTAGACAGACACCGACACATTCAATACCACCTTGCACACTCTGCCTCTTACCGGCATCATGCTGATCTAGGGTGTAATCATTTAGTCCAAAAGTTGCAAACGAGAGATTCTATTGGACAAATTCAGGTATGTTAATCCCTGTTTTGTTCCGCTTGCTTCCGTTTAAGAAACATTTTTCTACAGAATTGGTGGAATGAATACACCCCTGATCACAAGCAATCAAAGCTCACTTTCATAGCAGCCACATACAAACAGTATGATCTCTTTGATCAGTGCACAACCCATCAGCTGTCTGTTACCAGACGAAAAAACCTTTCCAAGCCAAACCTTCATATCAGCTCTACACACAGCCGACATCGCTGTCACCATATTATATCATTATAGTCAACATAGCTACTAGAGCTAACACGTTAGTAAACCTGCTACAATCATGCAGTACAGTGTTCAGTCAGCAGCAAGCAGTTTAGCAGTTACATCGGAGGGCATCAGTGGCTAACAGTTTATTAAACTTACCTTGACTTGGAAGAGTTACTTCGTTGGATAGCCATAGCGAGCTAGCTAACATAGCCATCCCCAGTGGCTAACAATTTATAAAACCTAAAAACTTACCTTGACTTGGAAGAGTTACTTCGTTGGATAGCCATAGCGAGCTAGCTAACATAGCCATCCCTCTCTGTTTGAGCCTGGTGTCTGAGTGGGCTAAACTAGCTAGCTAACTTCGCAAGCTAAGTAAGTGAAAGTGAAAATAATATGAAATGTAGCTAGCTCTCTTTTCAAACCTGTTCCTATTGTCTTTCTCTCTATTTGAGTAACCTACCCACCACATGTTATGTCTTGCAGTGCTAGCTAGCTGTAGCTTATGCTTTCTGTACTAGATTCATTCTCTGATCCTTTGATTGGGTGGACAACATGTCACTTCATGTTGAATGAGCTCTGATAGGTTGGAGGACATCCTCCAGAAGTAGTCATAATTGCTGTGTAAGACTATGGAAGGCAGGGAACCATGAGCCTCTTAGATTTTGTATTGAAGTCAATATACCCAAAGGAGGACGGAAACCAGCTGTCCTCCGGCTACACCATGGTGCTACCCTACAGAGTGCTGTTGAGGCTACTGTAGACCTTCGTTGTAAAACATGGTGTTTTATTCAATTATTTGGTCATGTGAATATATTTAGTATTGTTTTATTAATAAAAAAATATACCTTTTTAAATGTTTTGCTATTTAAATCTTACTGAAATTCACAGAAGAGGATGGTCCTCACCTTCCTCCTCTGAGGAGCCTCCACAGGTTAATGTACTGTATAGAATAATATGTCCGTGTGTTTGTTCCCATCTGACCTTGTTCAACTTGTCTCACGACTTCTGAAGGTTCGTCAAATTCATATCTGAATTTCCCTCCGTATGAGATGACAGCCTCCCATTTCACTGTCCTGTCGTTACAGAGTTTAAGTAGCAGTGGGCACCTGGTGACAATACCTGGAAACAAGGAAGTACCAATGACAGATCATTATACTGTAATACAGAACAACCAATACAACACAATATGACAGTACAGTCAACAATGGACAGGGACATTAATTTAATGATAAATATATAACTTCTGCAGGCTACAGACACACTGAGGTTGCTCTAATGTTCAGAAAGCATGTCAGACATTTACAGTGTCTGAATAAATGGTTAGAAAACTCATGTACAGTTAACATTTTTTATAAAGGTTTGCTGTGGTAATCTAGAACGGTTCTAAACATTTCAGTAATGTCCGTGTCTCTGTGGTCCTATTGTACTGTCTGTTTCCTGACCTCGTCTATGGACTTTGGGTGATTTGGGTAAAATGCTAATATTGATTTCAATAGTTTTTGTATGTTCAGAAAACAATACAGAATCTCACCAGTCCCTCTGGGCAGYGCCACCCCAGAAAGGGTCTCAAGCACAGAGCTCTTTCCTGAACTCTGGTCTCCCACCACAGCAATGGYTGGCAGTGGYAGCTCCTTATCTATCCCKATGGATCTCATGTMRTCTATTAAGTCTATGAAGGGYCGGACCTTCTCCGCCAGCTGSTCTTGGAACATCCTGGGGGTATGTSAGGGGTACAAAACAATGCCATTATGAATGGTTCATTTGATGATAGACATTCATGGCTAAATTCATTATTTTACACAGTTTTTCTACTTAGTAACTAACTATAATTTGGCGTACATGGGACGAGAAAATGTTTTAGCCCCCCAAAAATATAAACTGCACCATGTGTAACAAAATATATAAATATATATATATATATAATATAATATATATAATATATATATATATATAATATATATAAATATTTTTTATATATAAATATATAAATAAATATAAAATAAAACTATTTACTGCGTAGATAATCACCATCACCATAAATGTCTGAATATTAGCATTGTAGTATTGTGGTACAGCGTAGTACAGAGTAGTACTGCAAGTGTGCAATAACAAGTGGAAAATGGAGGCCTTCATCATTTCAAAACCCTGAAAACTGAAGTAATGTCCCACCTCGGTCCATCTTCATGAGCCATTTCTTTCTCCCCCTGAAATAAAAGAGAATGAAAGCTAAACAATTTCATTGAAAATACAAAGTCTCGGGGTAAAAGAGCAAAATATCATGATCTGATGATCCCATATATCCAGTGCCCATTTGGCACACAAAACACAGCTGTCTATCCCCAGCTCACTGGCGCAGGAAACTCTGAGGTGCCCGGAATATAATGTTGCAAGTTCGCTAGCAAAAGCTCAAGTCAAGTCAGACAGGAGTAGAGAGATGCATGTGATTGAAAGAACCAGAAATGTCATCAGGATATTTTCTACTGTTCATATTTGTGACCCGATTCAGGAAACTAGGCCTCAAGACACTTCACAGGAGAGCCGAATGTAAAAAATTGAAATGCCTTATCGAACATGTGAACTTTCATGTGCCTTAATAACAAACTTGTATGCCATCAGTAAATACGAATGAAATTGTTAAATTACGAGCCTTGTTGGTTAAGCCACAGAAAAAGTGAACGACCTTCCCACTAGCCATTATTGGCTGAGGTAATGAGTGGGCTGGACATGCCGAGAGAGGAGTTCGAATTAGTCTGCCATATAGAAGGCTTCTGTCTATTTTAGCTCGTCAGTCTGTGTTAGTAATCCTGTCCAACGCAGCTATTTTTATGTATTGTGTAGTGGAGCTGCATAAGTGTTGCTCTCCACTTTTTGGAGGATCAAGTTTTGAAATCAGTGGAATTAGAGTATGATAGCTAAAGAGATGGAGAAAACACCTGTCTCCGGATTACATCTTCAAACTAAGAGCAACCGTGGTATTGCATTCCTGACAGGGAGATGCGTTCATCTTGCATCATGATGTATACATGTATACATCTATTTGAGATATTACGTTTCTAATTTTGACCGAAAAAGTGGTTTCATTTCACGCTAAAGTGTACTTCAGCTAGCTAGCTAACGTTAGCTGGCTGGCTCCCTAGCGGACTTTATTATTTGTTTCCCAGAGCCGCTTGCTATTCTAGTTAGAGCYTAATGTTAGCTAGCTAACATTGAACATGGTTGGTTAGCTGCCAGCACTGTGGCATTGTTGGAACGTTGTTCATTGTTGTTTAAYTAGTTAACTTTAGCTGGCTGGCTCCCTAGCGGACGTTATTATTTRTTTCCCAGAGCTGTTTGCTTTTCTAGCTAGAGCCTAACGATAAGCATTGTTGGCACTTTGTTCATTGTTGGCACTTTGTTCATTGTTGTATAATTAGCTAACGTTATCTGGCTGGCTCGTTAGCTAACATTACGTGTGTACAACACCCATTGAATATGGCCGGTGTCAGTAAAAGTCTGCAAAAAAGAGTAATGCAATTGTTGMCAGCAGAGCTGGTTAGGCTGTTTTCATGTTATCCAGAGGTAAACAAATCATCGGTCAGAGCGTCAAGTGTGTGCTCCGAGAACGAAACGAGATGTGTGGGGCTAAAGCTTAAGAGGGTGTGAACGATGCTGAATGGGTGCAGACAAAGAAGATCTCTTCACTAGATACTAAAACATTCTAAGGGGATTTAAATGTAGATTACAGATAAATCTAAGGGGATTTAAATGTAAAAATGTAGATTACAAGTTGATCAACTTTCAAAGCAGAATCACTTTCCCATTGTTCCTCAAATACAGTGTATGTTATATCATTTTGTAGCTCTGAGTCTGAGTCAATGTAAAAAACACAATTTCACATTTTGCTACATGAGACCGAATCCAGGTGGTGAGTCACATTTGTCGGCTTTAGGCCTATGTATTTTACTTAGTKGATGATGCAAGTTCTAGGCCTACTGTTGCTCTGGCCTGTAGGCTATCTCTGAGTTCTATGCTTTTATTTCTTCAGCCTCCAATGGATCACAGTGTATCMATGTGTCCATATGCCAGAGGCTGGTGCTCACGCCGTAGTTGAATTTAAACTTTTAGATTTTTATCGTTTTACTTCAGATTTTTTATGATTAACCACGTAACAATGATTTTGAGAAAGGGAAACGTTCAGTTTKAAATTAAACTGTTCCATGAAAATGAGAATATAAAAATAATCATCACTGGCACGCAGATCGGTACAAAKAGTAGGATAAGTTGTGAGCTTCCCCAAACTTGAAATTCACAAGTTGCTTATTACACCAGCAAAAAAACGTGCAAGCGCGTGCACACAAATCCYGTGAAAAACATGTCTGCCTAGGGAAAACAAAGGCCCGTCCAACTGATTGGTTCTGGCTCCGGTCCTGGTTAATTCTAGCAAGACAGGAGAAGYGCGCATGACAAGGACAGCTAGAGCGTACCTGATTCGTTGGGCTAAGCATGAGTAATCATTGAAGATGGTAGAAACGTCTCCTACTGGATTTCCATTAAGGTGAGATGAGAAAATGATGGTTAATGTAGCTATTATGTCATCCATTTTAGTCTGATTGATATTGTAAGGCWAAATATTGTGGTTGTGCAACATTGCGATGTTGACGCATGGTTAATTTTCATACATTTTTWACCTATAGCATTAACTGACACAAACATGAACTGATGGCTGATAGTACATTTGTTGAAAGTAAGCAGCATTAGAAACCAGAAAAATGGATTGAATACAGATATTCTCCACTTCTTATCAGCTGTTAGTTCTGTCCCAAGTCTGTGTTACTCCCTCCCTGCTGACAGATACAACAGTAACGGTAGTTCTGTCCCAAGTCTGTGTTACTCCCTCCCTGCTGACAGATACAACAGTATGGTTCTGTCCCAAGTCTGTGTTACTCCCTCCCTGCTGACAGATACAACAGTAACAGTAGTTCTGTCCCAAGTCTGTGTTACTCCCTCCCTACTGACAGATACAACAGTAACAGTAGTTCTGTCCCAAGTCTGTGTTACTCCCTCCCTGCTGACAGATACAACAGTAACGGTAGTTCTGTTCCCGGTCTATTTAATTTTGATTCATTTACCCTAGAAATGAAATCACAGTTGCTAATGGTAGAGGACATATATAAGTTGCTTGTCATAAAATATGGTCTCTCTAGCTCTATCGATGTAATTAGGAAAATAACTTAGGTGTTACTTTCATCCCGGGTACTCCCCTACCTCATTTTCCAATGTATTGAGTCTAGTAAATCCAACCTTTTAGACTTCAATAATCCAACCACTTGTTTAAGGACTTCAAGGTAACAAAAGATTCACGTAGAGCTCAACAACCTTTCAGAATGCGAATACAGTAACTGATTGTTGATTGAGACTACTGTTGATACAAGTGTTAAAGGTAAAACTATTTAGTGATAACTATGTTAGAATTAATACAGGTTAAACTATTTAATGATAACTATGGTAGAGATAATACAGGTTAAACTATTTAATGATAACTATGGTAGAGATAATAAAGGTTAAACTATTTAATGATAACTATGGTAGAGATAATAAAGGTTAAGCTATTTAATGACAACTATGGTAGAGATGATAAAGGTTAAGCTATTTAATGATAACTATGGTAGAGATAATTCAAGGGTCCTCTAAAAATAATGGTGCCCTTACTTCATTCATTTGGAGAGGATAACCAAATAAATTACAATAAATTAGATCAATTAATTTCTCCAGTAATAACTTCATAAATGATCTTGAATATCCATAGTCAGGGGAGCAACTTTGTTTTAAGATTTTTTTATACAATCGGATAATCACTCCGAACAATCAAGCGACCGCTCGGGGCAGTCCGCATTTTCCTGAAGCACACCGTTGCCTTAATGATGGTGGTAGTAGTAGCGCAGTGGTCCAAGGCACTGCATCGCCGTGCAAGAGGAGTCACTGCAGTCCCTGGTTAGAAAATAGGCTACATCACATCCGGCCGTGATTGGGAGTCCCATGGGGTGGCACACAAGTGGCCCAGCGTCGTCCGGGGTAGGCCGTCATTGTAAATACGATTTTGTTCATAACTGACTTGCCTAGTAAATTAAAGGTTTAATAAAAAACGTTTTAAAAAACTCGGGGGGGGGGGGACAAAAATGCAATTTCAGAATGTGGGTTGGGACATGTCCCCCCATCCCCAGTGACAGGTCTGCCCCTGTCCATTGCCAAAGACCCACATCATAGCCAAGATCCCACATGTTGTTCAGGAATACTGAGTATTGATGGAGAAAAGTGGTGGAAGACTCACTTTAACATGCATTGGCCGATCTAAACCTAATATAGAGGTGACTATAATAACAAGGCTTATAAAAGGGCTATGGGTTTATTCTGAATTTCAGACAGACATCAAATGTTCTGCATCGTAACACTGTCATAACACTATCTTAACATCGTAATAGGTCCACTATTATGCTGCGTTATAYGGTATCAGGCTGTGGGTGTGAGCTGTCATAAGCTGTCATAAGTCTAGAAAATACAGCAATATCTTTGTCATAACACGATCATTACATGTTTATGTCAGCTTATGACATGTGTTATAAACCCTTATGACATGTTCAAAGAAATTGTTACCAAAAATGTTGGTAAACAATTTCCACAATTACCAATCAAATGTACAGCGTACATGTACACTTTCAATAGGTTGATTCAAATATTAGCTAAAAATAATGATCTGGACATTTCTGACAAGTTAAAAATAGCTCTCTAAGGTATAAAATGACTGCCATGACAAGAGGAAAACTGGTGATGCACTCTCCAATACAATTTTACTATTACAACTTTCAAGAATGAATTGAAAGCCAGACTGAGTTAATAAAAATAAATGCACTCCTCCGCCTAGGTTTTAAACCACCAGTGGAGTAAAAAGTACCCAAATGTCCTACTTGAGTAAAAGTTTAGATACCTTAATAGAAAGTTACTCAAGTAAAAGTGAAAGTCACCCAGTAAAATATTATTTGAGTAAAAGTCTAAAAGTATTTGGTTCTATATATACTTAAGAATCAAAAGTAAATGTCATTTCAAAAAAATACTTAAGTATCAAAAGTAAAAGTAGAAGTATGAATAATATAAAAATCCTTATTTTAAGCAGAGCAGACGGTACTATTTTCTTGTTTTTAAAATGTGTGGATAGCCAGGGGCACACTCCAACACTCAGACATCATTTACAGAAGATGCATGTGTGTTTAGTGAGTCCCCCAGATCAGAGGCAGTAGATGACCATGTGTTGTCTCGATAAGTGTGTGAATTGGACCACTTCCTGTCCTGCTAAGCTTTCAAAATGTAACGAGTACTTTTGGGTGTCAGGTAAAATGTATGGAGTAAAACGTACATTATTTTCTTTAGAAATGTAGTGAAGTAAAAGTAAAAGTTGTCAAAAATATAAATTGTAAAGTACAGATACCCCAAAAAACTACTTCAGTAAAAATACTTTAAAGTACTACTTAAGTACTTTACATCACTGGAAACGACTGGTATATATGTGGTCCATTATTTCTACAGTTTGATTTGGTTTTAGTCCTTTCAATGTAGATTGAGGTAACCCTGCCTTAGATTATAACAACACCACTTCCAATGGAACTGCACAGAGCTAAGGATCTAATCCTGGGGTCTTAAACTTTTTCAGCTCAAGACCCAAATTAGAAACCGACCGTCATCCCATGACTCCAACGACTCAAACTAGGAAGAAATAGTGTGTGATTATATATTTATTTAAGCATCTTGCGACTCACCTCTCACTCGCTCACGGCCCACTTTGGATCCCGACCTATAATTTAAGAAACACTGATCTTGTCCTTTTAAATGCACACTTACTTTGAAATCGTTGACACTTTCAGACAAGCAGGCTGTGTGTTGAGCCAGGGTCACAGAGCAGTATAGGTCTACAGCTTGAGTCTATCACCTTTCATGGAAGACAAATGAAAGTGAAACGTTTTGATGGTCCATTCTAGGAAATCATACCGTTTTTCTGCATCTGTTACACAGTGCCTAATTAAAGTTCAGATACAACCTCATAGGTTCTTAAGGGTCACATGATTTCCCAGAAAGTAAAATGAAACCAAGGTTGTTTCTCAAAGTGCGTACTACCATAGATAGACACAAGAAAACAGATAACATCCCATTGTGGATGTAATAGACTTTACAATGGGTGAATATTTACACTGCACAGCCTAACCTATGGATTGTGTCCCCATGAAATGGAGTATCTCCTCAGTGACATTCACAGGACACAACTGTGTCGAGTTTACACAAATATTAGTGTTTTAGCTGCAGGACTTTGTGAGAAATCAGTTCACTAGACAGCCTAATGTGCATATTGAACATACAGATTGGACTGTACAGTCTAATCTAGAGATTGTGCTCCCATGAAATGGGTATCAGCCTACTCAGTGACACTCACAGAACTATGTACAGTTTACACACATATTAGCTGACCGGGGGACGCAGATACACAGCAGCGGGATGACATGGAAACGTAGACACAGAGGTATCCACTGAGAGCTAATTCCCTAATGACAGCGACTTCAGCTACCATCACACACAAACTTTTTTTTTCTGTTGCCCGAAAGCAGCACAACAAGGATCCACGAAAGAAAATAAACGATGTAGGAGAGGCAAACGGTCAAAGAGGGGACCAGGAACACAGGCCATGGACACAGAGCTATAGCAGGTCGCGGTAATTAACCTCTCCAAAAAAGAGCTTACTGACGCGCAAGTCTGTCTTATCTAAGGGCCTCTCTTTGGTACCTACGTGTACAGACAAACAATGTGATACGAAAGTAGATCTGTTTAAATGATTTTGCAAGATTAAATTTATATAGAAAATAAACGGACAGAAATACTCTATTACAGGTGGAGAGCTTCCATACTGAGCCATTAAAAACAGGACTTCCAAGTTGCCAGTTCTTCAGAATGCGCTGTATATGCCACTCCAAAGAGGACTACCTAGAAAAAGAAGCGGAGGTGCGCAACAGGTTTCTAAGTGGCTACTCTCCATAAAGTGTGGATGAAGCTTTTAATTTGGCATCGGGGAAAACACTAGATGAACTGCTACAACAAAGACCCACTAGATCTAAAGAACCCTGTGTAATGTTCACAACCACATATACTTTGACCTCGCGAAAAGCGGGAGATGCTGTCAAGTAACACTGGCATGTTGTATCATCAGACCCAGCTTTGCCTGCTGAATTTAAGAATCCAGCACTTATTTGAATATAGGAGAGGTCGCAATTTACGCGATAAATTTGTCCACGCCAACTGCCAGTCACAAAAGAAAATCAGCCAGGCTCTTTTACACCCTCTTCCGAGTGGCAGCTATACATGCAGAGGTTGCGCACAGTGCAACAATATGAAGAGTGAATATTTCTTCCACCCACATACAGGAAAACGGTTCCAAATAAATGACATTATTACGTGCTCCACCACCCATGTTATTTACATTATTAAATGTCCATGTGGGCTGTGCTATGAAGGTAAAACCTCTCGTTCTCTCAAACAGAGAATCAGTGAACATAAATTAAATTAGGAGAAACGACAAGGATTATCCAGTTGCAGTACATTTTAATGACCTAAACATAATTCTACGTTTAGATTTTGTGGCATAGAGAAAGCTAAGATATCAGACAGGGGAGGTGATATTAATAATACTCTGAGTAAAATAGAATGTTTTGGGATTTTCACCCTCCAGACATTATTTTCCTAAAGGTCTTAATGATGAAATGCCTATATATGTTATGTTGTAAATGTGAACATGAATTATGCCCCTATTTCCGATTACTCTGTGTCACTATTGTCGACATGAGCGGACCAAGGCGCAGCGTGAGTTGAGTTCCACATATTTTAATACAAAGTGAAACTACGAAAAAAMAACAAACATACAACGAACGTGAAGTACAGCGCGCACTAGGCAGTAACTGAAACAATATCCCACAAAGTAGGTGGGAAATAAATAACAGCTTAAGTATGATCCCCAATTAGAGACAACGATAAACAGCTGCCTCTAATTGGGAACCATACTCACCAACAAACATAGAAATACAAAATACTAGATAACCCCCCTAGTCACGCCCTGACCTAAAACACCATAGGAAAACCAGAGGGCTCTCTATGGTCAGGACTTGACACTCTAACGTTTTTCTTGCTGTACCCAATGATTTATGAAAACTTGCTTGGTAGTTCGATGTCCTCATTGTGGTTTAACAGAAGTGTTTAATACGTTTTATGTACACACTTTATTTTAATGTTGATGAAATGCATATTGTTATAATTGGTAGCAATAAAAAAAAATCCCTCGACTCCAACCCCATTCGATGCGTGGAACGGATGTGAGAGGGGATAGGTCAATATAAGGATGCTAAATTAAAAAACTCACAAAAGCTCTGAAGAAGGCCATACATAACACTTATTAAAGAGCAGTGATACTATCAAGAGCAGTGATACTATCAAGAGCAGTGATACTACCAAGAGCAGTGATACTATCAAGAGCAGTGACACTATCCAGAGCAGTGATACTATCAACAGCAGTGAGACTATCCAGAGCAGTGATACTATCCAGAGCAGTATACTATCCAGAGTAGTGATACTATCCAGAGCAATGATACGATCCAAGAGTGATAGGACTATCAAGAGCAGTGATACTACCAGAGCAGTGATACTACAAGAGCAGTGATACTATCAAGAGCAGTGCTACCTATCCAGAGCAGTGATACTATCAAGAGCAGTGATACTATCCGGAGCAGTGATACTATCCATAGAAGTGATACTATCCATAGCAGTATACTATCCAGAGCAGTGATCTTCATAGGAGCAGTGATACTCAAGAGCAGTGATACTATCAAGAGCAGTGAGGGCTATCCATAGCAGTGATACTATCAAGGCAATGAGACTAAATCAAGAGCAGTGATACAATCCATAGCAGTGATACTATCCATAGCAGTGATACTATCCATAGCAGTGATACTATCCATAGCAGTGATACTATCCGGAGCAGTGATCTTATCCATAGTAGTGATACTATCCATAGCAGTGATATTATCAAGAGCAGTGATACTATCAAGAGCAGTGATACTATCAAGAGCAGTGATACTATCCATAGCAGTGATACTATCCAGAGCAGTGATACTATCAAGAGCAGTGATACTATCAAGAGCAGTGATACTGTCCAGAGCAGTGATACTATTAAGAGCAGTTATACTATCAGGAGCAGTGTGCAGGTTTCCTCTTTTTTCTCATTTTTTTCAACTGTTACCTTGCACCTGCAAAAAAGATAGCTCAGATGTGCGAGTGCCTTTTGAATTTTTAACTACCTTTTAATGTGAAAGCTTACAAGACCATCATGCTTGATTTCCTTACAAGACCGTCTTGCTTGATTGGCTTACAAGACCGTCAGGCTTGATTGGCTTACAAGTCCATCATGCTTGATTGGCTTACAAGACCGTCATGCTTGATTGGCTTACAAGACCATCATGCTTGATTGGCTTACAAGACCGTATGTGGGCATTACTGACCACAAAGAATGTATTGCTAGATTTAAAAGTTTAAAGAATACAGGCACCACATTACTACAGACAAATCGCTCAATCAAGTATGATGGTCTTGTAAGTCAAGCAAGGATGCTGGTCTTGTAAGCCAATCAGGCATGATGTCTTGTAAGCCAATCAAGTATGATGTCTTGTAAGTCCAGCAAGGATGATGGTCTTGTAAGCAATCAAGCATGATGTCTTGTAAGCCAATCTCAGTTATAT
>NW_019943275.1:71619-77779 GCF_002910315.2 Salvelinus sp. IW2-2015 | reverse complement strand
CGCATGTTGCACCTTCTTCACCACGCTGTCTGTGGGGTGACCATTTCAGTTTGTCCGTGATGTGTACGCATAGCAACTTAAAACTTTCCACCTTCTCCACTGCTGTCCCGCGATGTGGATACGTTGGTGCTCCCTAGGCTGTTTCCTGAATTCCACGATCATCTCCTTTGTTTTGTTGACGTTGAGTGAGATTGTTTTCCTGACATCACACTCCGAGTGCCCTCACCGCCTCCTTGTAGGCTGTCTCGTTGTTGCTGGTAATCAAGTCCGCTACTTTTTGTGTCGTCTGCAAACTTGATGATTGAGTTGGAGGCGTGCATGGCCACTTAGGAGTACAGGGAGTGAACAGGAGACAGGAGGGGCTGAGCACGCACCCTTGTGGCCCAAGTGTTGAGGATCAGCGAAGTGACATGTCAAGAAGCTGATTAAACAGCATTATCATTACACAGGTGAACCTTGTGCTGGGAACAATAAAAGGCCACACTAAAATATGCAATTTTGTCACATAACACAATACCACAGATGTCTCAAGTTGAGGGAGCGTGCAATTGATATGCTGAGTGCAGGAATGTCCACCAGAGTGTTTGCAAAGTAAATGTTTTTGAGCTTATGTCAATATTACACAGGTAAGCTAACGGTTACATAAATCAGGAATGCAGTCAGGCTCTAGACTGTATATGAGTGACTGTGTCCAAACACAACACCACCTGTTATGTTGGGCCACTTACTGACCACAAAGAATGTATTGCTAGATTTAAAAAGTTTAAAGAAATACAGGCACCACATTACTACAAGACAAATCGCTCAATCAAGTATGATGGTCTTGTAAGTCAAGCAAGGATGTGGTCTTGTAAGCCAATCAAGCATGAGTCTTGTAAGCCAATCAAGTATGATGGTCTTGTAGTCAAGCAAGGATGATGGTCTGTAAGCCAATCAACAATCTCCTGCAACAGCGCCTCTTCAACCTCAGGAGGCTGAAGAAATTTGGCTTGTCACCTAAATCCCTCACAAAATGTAACAGATGCACAATCGAGAGCATCCTGTCGGGCTGTATCACCGCCTGGTACGGCAACTGCACCGCCCTCAACCGCAAGGCTCTCCAGAGGGTACGCATCACCGGGGGGCAAACTACCTTCCCTCCAGGACACCTACAGCACCCGATGTCACAGGAAGGCCAAAAAGATCACCAAGGACAAGAACCTCCTGAGCCACTGCCTGTTCACCCTGTTATCATCCAGAAAGCGAGGTCAGCACAGGTGCATCAAAGCTGGGACCGAGAGACTGAAAAACAGCCTCTATCTCAAGGCCATCAGACTGCTAAACAGCCATCACTGACATAGAGAGGCTGCTGCCAACATACAGACCCACATCACTGGCTACTTTAATAAAGGTATCACTAGTCACTTTAAATAACGGCACTTTAATAATGTTTACATATCCTACATTACTCATCTCATATGTATATACTGTATTTCATACCATTTACTGCATCTTGCCTATGCCGCACGGCCATCGCTCATTAATATATTTATATGTACATATTCTTATTCCATCCCTATACATTTGTGTGTATTAGGTAGTTGTTGTCAGATTGTTAGGTTAGATTACTCGTTAGATGTTAATGCACTGTCAGAACTAGAAGCACAAGCATTTCGTTACACTCGCATTAACATCTGCTAACCATGTGTATGTGACRAATAAAATTTGATTTGATTTGAGATAGGGATTTGGACTTGTGGTTTTACTTAATTCTTCAGTGATTATAACCATGATTCTGATCCAACGATAAACTCATACGTTGTGTCCCCTGGCCTGGTAGGTTGGTTCAACATGTAGCTAGATGTAGTAACATTTGGCTAATGTTAACTAGCTGGCCTGGCACATTATTGCCCATGAAAGAAAGTTAGGATAGCGAGCAAGCATTTTAGCCAGGTAGTGTAAGACAACCAAAAACTAAAAGCCTGTATGACAGAGTCATAGACCGTTTAGGCAACATGAAAGAGGAAGATGGCATGGACGTTTCTCTAACAAGTAGGATGAGTTAACATGCTTTTTCGATAAGACTCTACTTGTTTATGTGACAAATAAGATTTGATTTGAGGTGGATGGATTATCTTGGCAAAGGAGAAATTCTCATCAACAAGGATGTACATACTGTAGAGAAAAAAGCTTTATGTGCCTATGGAACATTTCTGAGATCTTTTATTTCAGCTCATGAAACATCGGACCAACACTTTACATGTTGCGTTTATATTTTTGTTCAGTATATATAGAGAGAGGTCTATAGAACCTGTCTGCATTCCTGATTTCTTCAACCATTAGCTAATCTGTGTAATATTGACAT
Source organism: Salvelinus sp. IW2-2015 (assembly GCF_002910315.2). Taxonomy (NCBI): domain Eukaryota; kingdom Metazoa; phylum Chordata; class Actinopteri; order Salmoniformes; family Salmonidae; genus Salvelinus; species Salvelinus sp. IW2-2015. The sequence continues at coordinate 75,435 of NW_019943275.1, read as the reverse complement.
AAACTCAAAACCACTTTGACCTGTTTTATGAATTGCTGTGCTGATCAATGGGCAGTTCATTACCTCTGTCAGATGAACATGGAGCTTAAAGTTTATATTTGTATTTATGTTTGCAGTAAAKATAGTGACGCTACTATTATACACATTTACAATAGGCCTATAGATACACTAATGCATATGTCCTAATGATGTATAGCTACTTTAATAACCGGACACTGTAAAGTCCATTATTCAACTGAAGAGTATGAATTCGGCTGTTTGAGAAGGTTTGAATCCTAAGCAACCTGCCTACACATTGTTTGAAGTACAATAAACCAACATAGCTGCTGTAGTAGGTCAAAGTTGTGTGCTGGAAAAACTTGGTAGAGCATTGGGTGGAGAAGGCATTTGGCTTCGGACTCCCTAACTCAGTCATTTTTCGTGTCTTCAATTCCATGTTTTTTTTCACCTGCTGATTTGTCCTTGTCTTTTAGCTAGCTCCTCAAGAAATGCTGGCGACCACGACAGAAGCCAAACGTGAGTTGGCTTGGGGGTGTGGTTTGATTTGGGTGTTTCTTGAAACCCAAGTGCCAGGTCTCTCTCCATTCAGAGACATCAGTATCTAGCCTGTCTGTCAGAGTGCCAGGTCTCTCTCCATTCAGAGACATCAGTATCTAGCTGTTGTCAGAGTGCCAGGTTTCTCTCCATTCAGAGACATCAGTATCAAGCCTGTCTGCCAGAGTGCCAGGTCTCTCTCCATTCAGAGACATCAGTATTGCTGTCTGCCAGAGTGCAGGTCTCTCTCCATTCAGAGACATCAGTATCTAGCCTGTCTGCCAGAGTGCCAGGTCTCTCTCCATTCAGAGACATCAGTATCTAGCTGTCTGTCAGAGTGCCAGGTCTCTCTCCATTCAGAGACATCAGTATCTAGCCTGTCTATCAGAGTGCCAGGTCTCTCTCCATTTAAAGACATTAGTGTCAAGCCCGTCTGTCAGTCTGAATCATCACATCATCTTGCTAGTCTCCATGTGCTGGCTCCATATGTTTCTGTGAACACACAACACACGGTCACTGTTCTAATACCAATGGCAGGTACTATGTTTGAAGTTTGAACAGGTCAGATAAAACCTACCCAATTATGGTCTCCACGTCGATGACCGTTGATGAGCAGGCAAGAGGTGAGGCTGGAGGAGAGGTTTTACCAGAGCCCCATTGATGGGTATATCAGTGTAGATCAGCTCCTGGCCCCTCATTAAAGATACGGTTCGGTCACAAACACACAAATGGATGCTGATGATTGCCCCCTTGCTGGTTCTCTCTATGCTGCATGTTTGGCTGCAAACTTGACATCTCTCAAACAACTACATCAGGCAATATTATRAGGCGGTGACTGAGAGGTCCTGTGACTGGGAGGTACAGTAGACAAGTGGTCAATTGCATTTTGTTGTAAAGAAAGGACTAAGCTTTTTGCTAATGCACTTCACAACCAAAATTACTCTACTAGTTGTGTCTGCTTGGCTGGGGATTAGCCTACTAGTTTATCAAACCAGGTATTTTTCAACACAACCTTTCAAATATACATAACCAGATTCATAACCATCAGTCTATGGTCTAGCTACCGGTATACTCACCACCACTGCACTGGGGACCGATGAACTCTAACCACCTATTCTGCATGATAGGGTCCAAACCATAGTTGGTCAATATGTATAGGGCTTTTCATTAGGGGGCGATGAAACAACAGAGCCCCTTTCAATGAAGGGAAGTGAAGTGAAGTGTGGCACAAAAGGAGCTAATATGTGTGTAAACTGTACATAGTTCTGTGAGTGTCACTGAGTAGGCTGATACCTATTTCATGGATGCACAATCTCTAGATTAGGCTGTACAGTATGTATGTTCAACAATGCACATTAGGCTGTGTAGTGAGCTGATATCTCACAGTCAAAGTCCTGCAGCTAAAACACTAATATTTGTGTAAACTCTACACAGTTGTGTCCTGTGAATGTCACTGAGGAGATACCCCATTTCATGGGGACACAATCCATAGGTTAGGCTGTGCAGTGTAAATATTCMCCCATTRTRAAGTCTATYACATCCACAGTGGGRKKTCATCTGTTTTCTTGTGTCTATCTGTGGTAGTATGCACTTTGAGAAACAACCTTGATTTCATTTTACTTTCTGGGAAATCATGTGACCCTTAAGAACCAATGAGGTTGTATCTGAACTTTAATTAGGCACTGTGTAACAGATGCAGAATAACGGTATGATTTCCCAGAATGGACCATCAAAACGTTTCACTTTCATTTTGCTACCATGAAAGGTGATAGACTCAAGCTGTAGACCTATACTGCTCTGTGACCCTGACTCAACACACAGCCTGCTTGTCTGAAAGTGTCAACGATTTCAAAGTAAGTGTGCATTTAAAARGACAAGATCAGGGTTTCTTAAACTTTAGGTCGGGACTCAAAGTGGGCCGTGAGCGAGTGAGAGGTGAGTCGCAAGATATTAAAATAAATATATAATCGCACACTATTTCTTCCTAATTTGAGTCGTCGGAGGATGATTTGGGTCATGGGATGATGGTCAATTTCTAATTTGGGTCTTGAGCKGAAAAAGTTTAAGACCCCCTAAGAATCCTTAACTCTGTTCAGTTCCATTGAAGGTGGTGTTGTTATAATCTAAGGCAGGGTTACCTCAATCTACATTGAAAGGACTAAAACCAAATTAATTTGTAGAAACAATGGTCAACATTTATACCAGTGGTTTCCAGTGATGTAAAGTACTTAAGTAGTACTTTTAAAGTATTTTTATTTAAGTCGTTTTTTGGGGTATCTGTACTTTACAATTTATATTTTTGACAACTTTTACTTTTACTTCACCACATTCCCAAAAAAAAAGTATGTACTTTTTACTCCATACATTTTACTTGACACCCAAAAGTACTCGTTACATTTTGAAAGCTTAGCAGGACAGGAAGTGGTCCAATTCACACACTTATCGAGACAACACATGGTCATCTACTGCCTCTGATCTGGGGGACTCACTAAACACACATGCATCTTCTGTAAATGAGTGTTGGAGTGCCCCTGGCTATCCATACATTTTAAAAACAAGAAAATAGTTGCATCTGTTTTGCTTAAAATAAGGAATTGTACATTTTTCATACTTCTACATTTACTTTTGATACTTATTAAGTATTTTTTAGAAATKACATTTACTTTTGATTCTTAAGTATATATAGAACCAAATACTTTTAGACTTTTACTCAAGTAGTATTTTATTGGGTGACTTTCACTTTTACTTGAGTAACTTTCTATTAAGGTATCTAAACTTTTACTCAAGTAGGACAATTGGGTACTTTTTACTCCACTGGTGCTTTCCAAACTGTGGGGCGGGGCGGTCGGTGGAGGAGTGCATTTATTTTTATTAACTCARTCCGGCTTTCAACTTATTATTGAATGTTGTAATAGTAGAATAATATTGGAGAGTGCATCACCAGTTTTACTCTTGTCATGGCAGTAATTCTATACCTTAGAGAGCCATTTATAACTTGTCAGAAATGTCCAGATCAACTAACCCATGTATTGAATATTTSTGKKKTTTTTTATCTGAAMATTTATTTTCTGAACAAGAGAGCTGAGAGGTTAAAGGCGGGGTCTGTTTTCAAATATTAAAGGCACTTTTTTAGAACAATCGCAGCTCTGTAATACATTGTGAACTCTGTCATAAAGTCCAACGCTGTACATTTCATTTTTGGTCATTGGAGAAATTGCTTACCAACCTGTTGGGTAACAATTTCTTTGAACATGTCATAAGGGTTCATAACACATGTCATAA
>NW_019943275.1:6012-68606 GCF_002910315.2 Salvelinus sp. IW2-2015 | reverse complement strand
AGTCTCCACGCGGCTTGTCTTTGAGGCCAATCAAGGTGTCCTCCACCGTCGCGACTATGGTTTGCTGGACCACATGACTAGGAAATATGTGGTACGTCATCCAATGAAGCGCTTTCGTTCGAAAACTCAGATTCACCTGCGGCGCTCTTAGCCTTCATGGCACGCCGAGCGTGAAGCTAACAACTCCAAATTCCACGTCTCACTGCCTCTTGACCATCTACGTGGAAGGCGTATGAAGTGCATGTATAATCTAGATTTCAAGCAAATGAAATAGGAAAGGCCCTGGAACACGAGCCTCGGATTTCAGATTCCCACTGGTACTGACAGAGGAAGTTTGCTGCAAATGAGTTTCTTGTTTAACTTCACAGATAATATTCAAACGGTTTTTTTAAAGAAACTTGAGGTGTTTTCTTCAATAGTAATAATTAATAAGCAATCTTGTACGAATAGAATAGAGTACGAGGCCGTTTAATGGGCAGATTTTTATATCCAAAGTGAAAATGCGCCCCTATCACCAAACAAAGGTTTTAGTCCGTACTTAGGTGAGCGTTTTGTTTTGTATTCTTTATGGCGGAATACACAGCTCATTCAATGGGCGGTCATCAATGCGTCATTCAATGGCGGTCAATGCGGTTCATTGAGCTACGGAAAAAGATGAAACTCTCTAGGTGATAGTGTGGTCCTAACAGTTTATCATGAGGAACTCACCTCAGGCGAGCAATAGCCGAGACATCTTAGATATCAGTGCACCAGCTGTTATTTTACATCAAATACCATGAGTCTGGCCCACTCTTGTCTTACCACAACTGCCGCTGTATCTATCCTGCCAGTGAGCGTATAAAGCGCGTACTAACAGCTTATTGATAGTGTCATCGTTCAGATCACGACTCCGTGAAGCATAACGATATTAACAGTTTTGAATGTTCCGTTGGTAGTTTATTTCACGTAGGTCATCTATTATATTGTCCAAAGATCACCGTTTGCTAGCCTACAATGGAAAGAAAAAGTGGGGTTTATTTCGACTCGTAAAAATTCTCAGAAGGCAGCAAGCTCTTTGGCCATCTTTTCTACTTATCCTCCTTCTTTACTCGCAATACGGGTTGGGCTGTTCTGGAGAGCAGATTATCATTTAATCAGGATGGCGTTCTGGAGAATAGTCAATATAACACAGTGGATCGGGGCCATGTTCCTGGGAGAGCAGATTATCATCTACGTCAAATCACATAGGGATCTGGTCGCCTGTTCCTGGGAGAGCAGATTACATTGATAGTAAATCACAGGATCTGGCCTGTCCTACACGTAGGGCAGACGTAGATTATGCATTTATTAAATCAGGGATCGAGGCTGTTCATGGAACAATTCATCTGAAATCCAGGGAATGGGCCTCCTAGGGCAGTAATATCGATAATCACAGAAGCATCTCCGGGGAGCAGTATTTCATCTGTAAATCACGCTGGAGATCAGATAGGCACTTCTCCTCTGGGGCATAGAGAACAGATTATATTATCCTGTAAAATCACAGGGATCTGGGCTGTTCCTGGGAGAGAGCAGTATTCCATTCTAGTAAAATACAAGAGAATCTGGGCCTGTTCCTGGGAGAGCAGATTATCATTCTGTAAATACACGGGATTGGGCGGTGTTCCTGGAGAGCAGGATTATCATTCTGTAAAATCACAGGATTCTGGAGCCTGTTCCTGGAGAGCAGATTATCATTTGTGTAAATACAAGAGTCTGGGCTGTTCCTGGGAGAGCAGATTATATTCTGTAAAATCACAGGGATCTGGGCCGTTCCTGGGAAGAGCAGATTATAATTTCTAGTAAATCACAGTGATCTGGGCCTGTTCCTGGAGAGCAGATATCATTCTGTAAAATACAGGATTGGGCTGTTCTCGGAGAGCAGATTATCATTCTGTAAATCACAGGGATGGCGCTGTTCCTGGAGCAGATTATCATTTAGCTAAAATCACAGGAGTCTGGGCTGTTCCTGGGAGAGCAGATTATCAAGTCTGTAAAATCACAGGTGATCTGGGCCTGTTCCTGGGAGAGCAGATTATATATTTATTAAATCACAGGGATCTGGGCTGTTCTTGGGAGAGCAGATTATCATTCTGTAAAATTACAGGATCTTGGCCTGTTCTGGAGAGCAATTATCATTCTGTAAAATCACAGGGATCTGGGCCTGTTTCCTGGAGAGCAGATTATCATTCTGTAAAATCACAGGATCTGGCCTGTTCCTGGGAGAGCAAGATATCATTCTGTAAAATCACAGAGATTGGCCTGTTCTGGGAGAGCAGATTATCTTCTGATATATATTCAGGAAGGTATTCTTATGTTTTGGTACGTGGTTTTGGTAGTGTTTTACAGTTGGCAAATTGTGAGGTTCCGAACTGGGCATGTGAGACTGTATCTCCTCCTATGTTAAAGTGATGTGATGATTTAGATTAGAATAACTTCTGTTCAAAATTCCGGTAAAATTGCTGTTATTCTGTATTTTCAATGAAATGGTATAGCTTTCATTCTCTTTTATTTCAGGGGGAGAAAGAAATGGCTCATGATGATGGATCGAGGTGGGACAACATTACTTCAGTCTTCGGTTTTGAATTTATGAAGGCCTCCATTTTTCAGTTGTTATTGCACACTTGCAGTCCTACTCTGTAGTACGATCCAAAATACTACTCTGTAGTACACTGTACCACAATACTATAATGCTAATATTCTGAATTTTATGGTGATGGTGATTATTTATGCAGTAAATTGTGTGAAATGYTGTTAATGGTGCAGCTTTAACATTTTTGGGGAAAACATTTTCTCGTCCCATGTACGCCAAATTATAGTTAGTTACTAACCAGAAAAACGGTGTAAAATAATGAATTTAGCCATGAATGTCTATCATCAAATGAACCAATCATAATGGCATTGTTTTGTACCCCTCACATACCCCCAGGATGTTCCAAGAGCAGCTGGCGGAGAAGGTTCGACCCTTCATAGACTTAATAGATGACATGAGATCCATAGGGATAGATAAGGAGCTGCCACTGCCAACCATTGCTGTGGTGGGAGACCAGAGTTCAGGAAAGAGCTCTGTGCTTGAGACCCTTTCTGGGGTGGCGCTGCCCAGAGGGACTGGTGAGATTCTGTATTGTTTTCTGAACATACAAAAAACTATTGAAATCAATATTAGCATTTTAAATGTCATTCCTAAATCACACAAAGTCTGTGAAAGTGGTTGTGTAATTGAGACATGATTTGGGCATTGACTAGTTTTTGGTTTGAAGATGCTGAAGTTGGTGATTGATGCCAGTGGCTTGGTAAACAATCCTGAAGCAGGTTTTCACACTGACCTTGTCCATAGACGAGGTCAGGAAACAGACAGTACAATAGGACCACAGAGACAYGGACATTACTGAAATGTATAGAAWCTTCAAATTAACTTGATAACCACAGAAAAACTTTACAGAAAATGTTAACTGTACATGAGTTTTCTAACCATTTAGTCAGACACTGTACATGTCTGACATGCTTTCTGAACATTAGAGCAACCTTGTTGTCTGTAGCCTGCAGAAGTTATATATTTATCATTAAATTAATGTCCCGGTCCATTGTTGACTGTACTGTCATATTGTATTGTATTGATTGTTCTGTAATACAGTATAATGATATGTCATTGGTACTTCCTTCTTYCCAGGTATTGTCACCAGGTGCCCACTGCTACTTAAACTCTGTAACGACAGGACAGTGAAATGGGAGGCTGTCATCTCATACGGAGGAGGGAAAGTCATTGAATTTGACGAACCTTCAGAAGTCGTGAGACACGTTGAACAAGGTGAGATGGGAACAAACACACAAAAACACACACAAACACACACACAAACACACACAAACACACACACAAACACACACACAAACACACACACAAACACACACAAACACACACACAAACACACACATTAACCAGTGGAGGCTCCTCAGAGGAGGAAGGGGAGGACCATCCTCCTCAGTGAATTTCAGAAACATTTAAATAGCGAAACATTTAAAAACATWTTTTTTAAATAAAACTATACTAAATATAGCCCTATGTCCACCCAATCAAAGGATCAGAAAATGAATCTATTACAGAGTGCATAATCTACAGCTAGCTAGCACTGCAAGACATAACATGTGGTGAGTAGGTTATTGAAATAGAGAGAAAGACAATAGGAACAGTTTTGAAAAGAGAGCTAGCTACATTTCATATTATTTTCACTTTCACTTACTTAGCTTGCGAAGTTAGCTAGCTAGTTTAGCCCAGTCAGACACCAGGCTCAAACAGAGAGGGATGGCTATGTTAGCTAGCTCGCTATGGCTATCCAACGAAGTAACTCTTCCATGTCAAGGTAAGTTTAATAAACTGTTAGCCACTGATGCCCTCCGATGTAACTGCTAAACTGCTTGCTGCTGACTGAACACTGTACTGCATGATTGTAGCAGGTTTACTAACGTGTTAGCTCTAGTAGCTATGTTGACTATGATGATATAATATGGTGACATCAATGTCGGCTGTGTGTAGAGCTGATATGAAGGTTCGGCTTGGAAATGTTTTTTCGTCTGGTCACAGACAGCTGATGTGTTGTGCACTGAAGTCCACAAGCGAAGGGTAAAGGTGAGAGGAGGGAAGCGCGTAGATGGGAGGAGGATGTATATATACAATGATCAAAGGGATCATGCTGTTTGTATGTGGCTGCTATGAAAGTGAACTGTGATTGCGTGTGATCAGGGGTGTTTTCATTACACCAATTCTGTTGAAAAATGTTTCTTAAACGGACGCAAACGGAAACAAAACAAGGATAAACATACCTGAATTTGTCCAATAGAAACTCTCRTTTGCAACTGTTGGACTAATGATAACACCCTAGATCAGCATGATGCAGCCAGAGTGTGCGAGGTGGTATTGAATGTGTCAGTGTCTATCACCTTGACTACTAAACATTCTCTCAACTTCTGCACCTGCCTTGTAAACTTTCATTCATAGGTTAGGTTGTAGTATGATGAGTATGATGTACTAGCCTAAACCTATTGATGTTACACTGAGCTGTGTGAATGGAATATGAATGACAGTCATCCAATATGCTGTAATAGAAATAAGGCCATGCGCATAAAAAAAATATATTGTTCTTCCTTATCTTAAATGGAACATACTGCCACTGACATTGACATATCTATTATCATTTATTGTGGAAAAGTTTGTATGGTATTTACCATAGACAACTACAGAATATATATTATAATAAGATTAGCTTTATCTGGGTATAAGACAGACAAACAAACAAATAATAAACACATCAATATTTTCCCATTGATTTAACAGCTCAGAATGCGTTAGCTGGAAAGGGCGTGGGGATATGTGAAGACCTGATCACTCTGAAGATCACATCCTCCACGGTGTGTGACCTCAGTCTGATTGACTTACCAGGGATCACCAGGGTGGCTGTGAAAGGACAACCAGAAGACATTGGAGTCCAAGTAAGTCTGTCGTTAGTGTGTAGCTTTTGGACTTTGTACAGTACATTGTTTGGTTATCTCATGACTCTTGGTTCTCATCTCCTGATTCACTAATGATTAATTGTTTTAGCCAGGTGTACAGATAAGTTCCCATAATTGCTAGCAAGGTACATGTAGCTATAATGGTTCATTCTGGTGAAAGGTTACTTTTGCATTGTTGACTTTGGCGGACGATTGAAAAGCTTCAGAACCATGAAGGACAGAGTGCCCACACAGGGCGATAATCCCGAATAAACAGCGGTTTGATACCCCTCTCGTAGATTAATCAAATACTCGATCAAAGGCTTACATCCTGACTGCTTTGTCCACATTCTTCTTCCTTTTTTTGCTAGATCAATATCTCATTTCGAAATTCATAAAGAATAAGAGAACCATTATTTTGGCGGTGGTACCATGTAATGTGACATAGCAACAACAGAGGCCTGAAAATGCACAACAAGTGGATCCTGAAGCACAAGAACCTCTGGGGTAAAGAAATTATATAGATACATTTTATTTTTAATAGTTTTTTTTGATTAGTAAGTTATCATTATGCTTTCATTTGTCTTCAAGCCATTCTGACAAGCCAGACCTGATAGACCCGGGAGCAAGAAGAATGTGTTGGAATTTGCCACAATAGAGTCCATCTTTCCTCATATGGTTATGTCATTGTGAAATGTCGTGGTCAGAAGCAAATTGATGAAAACATGTCAATATCCCGTGCAGATTGAGGAGAGTTGGCATTCTTCCGAAATCACGCAGCACTTCCAGGTAAAATGTGTTCTTGCCATGTGTTAAGTACTTGCATCTTTAATTTTGATGGCTTCACATTGAAAATGTTCAGGGCCCAAACTGTTGGTTTCAGGATTTTATGAAAAAAGTATTTTCCAATATCCTTTGAGTTGTTTCCATATAGTGTTGAATGAATGAGCAGTCCCCTCTCCTCCCTTCTCTTACATTTATGCATATATTGGTACTTTTTAACATTCAAAATCAAATACTAAATGATCCTTGCGTATGATCATAAAACAATTCCATACGTTATCTTAGCAAATACTCTCTAGCTTAACAGATGTTTATTTGTATTATGTTAATTAGATATGTGGGGGCGTGACCATTGTAGGCCAAAGGTTATACCAAGTATGGCCAATGTTTGGAATGAATACTGTGTTTGTTATTTTTCTCTCCTTTTCCTGTATAGCTCCCTCTGCGTGAGGAAGAAGGCAACCACCACGTGCCTGCCACCAAGCCAGCAATGCCCTGGTCAAACAGATCAAGAGTTAGTCCAACCACAGACCCTAAGTTATCTGTTCCCCCTACACCCAGGTGTACACTGGAAAACATGCGGTCTGGTACCTATTAACTTGTATGTTTGCTCCTGTCAGAAATCCTGCCCCAGATGTCAGAAAGATAAGGAGCAGCTGGGGAGGTAAGCATTCGTTGAGTCAAATAGAGGGCGGCTCCAATGGAACCTGAAGAGAAGAGGAAGTACCTCATTCAGTGAGTACATATTTCACCTTTCCATCTTTCAGCTTCGCAAACTTCTTCTTTTGTACATCATTTCTATAAAAGTGTCTGATGTAGGGTTGGAAGCCATACTGTTCCACAGCAGTCCAGGTGTGTTATTGTCATGGTTTGGTAAATTGTCAGGAGAATGTCTATAGAGAATTTGGGCAATGGTACCTGGTGTAAAGGCATCAACTCTGTTGCACATCCTCTGCCATTCGGATTGGTCAGATTTGCAACACAGGTGTAAGAGTAGACGCACTGTCCAGAGATAAATAAAACAGCATTATAATGTCTCCACTCCCACTTCCTCCACTCTCCTTCCTTAATTTCCCTGATTATGTTTGTCACCAGGTTAACAATACTTTACATTGACAGCTGATTTTACAAAAACACTTGGACAAGCCAGTGTAAGATAGTTCTGTTTAATATCTGTAGAAGACGTAAGGATGGATGGGTCTTGTGGAGCAATTTCATTAAACACTAATCTAAAAGGATTAAATATTAAACATTTAAACAGGTATGTTTTATTATGATATGTTTCCATCTTCAGGTCATAACAGAGTTCAATGAGCAGATTACCCAACTGTCCCAAGGGGATATTATCGTTGAGGAAAACCTGTTTGAGCTCATGCGAAAGGAATTTACAGAGTGGATGGAACGTCTCAAAAATGCCAAATCACATTGTAGGTACAATTTTGAAATACCCTGGGTATTGCTCATCATATTACCATGTCTAACCAAATAATATTTATGTTTCAAATATCTATAATATTTACTGATATAATTATTATACTACTAATAGTTATAGTCATACAACAGGGATTATAATCTCCAATACATTATTAACATTTTTCCTGAATTTAGACCACAAAGTAGTGCAACAAGTGGTGGATGAATACGATCAGGAGCACAGGGAGTGAGCTGCCAGGATTCAGTAACTACAGGGTATTTCAACATGTTGTTCAGAAACTAGTGGCTGAACTTAAGAGACCAGCTATGATGACACTACAGACAATCAGAGGTAAGTGACCAAAAGCCCTTGTCTCGTCTACTCCATCTCTCCCCTCTGGCACTGGTTGTCACCAGTTTATTCATTATTACGCACACCTGCCACCATCGTTATGAGCACCTGCGCCTCATGAGCTCACCTGGACTCCATCACCTTCCTGATACCTCCCCTGTATCTGTCACTCCCTTTGGTTCTTTCCTCAGGTGTTATTGTTTCTGTTACTGTGTTTCATGTCTGTAACGCTACTCATGTTTCTTGTTTTGTTTCATGTTTGTTTATTTATTAAATTCACTTCCTGTACTTGCTTCCCGATTATTAGTGTACATGTTATAGAAATGAACCTCACCAAAAGGTAGGAACAAGGTTTTATGGGGCATAGCTACTGACCCTGGAACTGTCCCTATATATAGCTACTGACCCTAGAACTGTCCCTATATATAGCTACTGACCCTGGAACTGACCATGTATATAGCTACTGACCCTGGAACTTACTTAATTTCTCGTGTTCTTTTTATTTCTCTAGTGTTTTTGTTCTACTTTGTTATTTTAAGGGCTTCCTTGTTGAGTTTAGAGTTTGTAAGAACGGCATTTAATTGTACTTTTGCACGTGACATTCAAATTAAATTGACTAAATAGGACATGTTGAAGGAATAGTTCACTCAAATTACAAAATGACATATTGGTTTCTTTACCCTGGAAGCAGTCTATGGAGAAGGTGTGACATCAATCCCAGCTTTGGTTTAATTCACCTGGACACTGTTTCCATTTGTCCTCTTCATGTCCAAATGACTCTGATGTATCTCAAATTGATTGTGTAGCTCAATGAAGTTACTTATTGAATATTTGGACATGAAGCACAAAGAAAGTATAATATTGGGACTATTGACTTGTAATTTGGCTGTACTATCCCTTTAAATAAAAACATTTTGTGGAATATCTATTTACCAAATACATTTGTTTTGGTTTTTCAGAGATGGTGCAGAAGCAATTTGATCATTTGTCCAAAGAGAGCTTTAAGAATTATCCTTATCTTCATCAAGTCTCAAAGGTAATGACAAATGTAAACTGTTAAGCGCTCTGACATGATAATCATACAATTCTCAATTCTGTGATTTTAGGCTGAAATGGAAATCTTAGTTAGTGGCACTAGCAAGAAGCAGGGAAACATGAGGCAAAGTAGCACTTAAAAATCACTATATATTTTAATTAAGAATTCCATTTTACAGGTTGTCCATTGTAGGATTGTACCCTTAAATGTTCAAAATAAAACACCACAAGATACTTAGAGCATGTCGAACTGAACTTTGTTCTGAAACAGTAACACTTTTTCACTGCCTCCCTGCATCCAAGATTCTTTATGTCCTCATGGAATCTTCATCTTTGTTTAATCTCAGAAGAAAATTGAAACAATCCAGGAACAGCAGTCAAACATAGTGAAGGAGAGGATCGTGGAGCAGTTTGAGATGGAGATGCAGGTCTACACACAGGATGAAATCTTCAACAAACATAGTCTAGAGAAGGGGGAAATCGCAGAAGTCAAAGAGCAAGACACCAGGAGCAAGTACCCTGGGCTGCTCAAGGCATACTATGAGGTACAATGCAACACATCTATTGTGCAGTATGTATAGAGTGTTCCAGAAATAAAATCTTATTAAATAAACCTGCAGCAGGGCCTCCCGGGTGGCGCAGTGGTCTAGGAGCACTGCATCATATCGCAGCGCTAGCTGTGCCACCAGAGATTCTGGGTTCGCGCCCAGGCTCTGTCACAGCCGGCCGCGACCGGGAGGTCCGTGGGGCGATGCACAATTGGCTTAGCGTCGTCCGGGTTAGGGAGGGTTTGGCCTGTAGGGATATCCTTGTCCCATCGCGCACCAGCGACTCCTGTGGCGGGACCTTGGTTAGCGCGCAACCCGGCTTCCGGGTGTTAAGAAGCAGTGCGGCTTGGTTGGGTTGTGTTTCGGAGGACGCATGGCTTTCAACCTTCGTCTCTTCCGAGCCCGTACGGGAGTTGTAGCGATGAGATAAGATAGTAATTACTAACAATTGGATACCACGAAATAGGGTAGAAAAATGGGATAATAAAAAATAAATAAACCTGCAGTTAACAAAAAACTGGCATGTTATGTAGTGTGTGTGCTTAACGACAAACTTACACACTCTCTCATCAGGGCCTTCCACAAATTTGTAGAATCAAACCCACAAATGCTGAAGCTCCAGATACTCAACTAGTCTAAAGAAGGACAGTTGTATTGCTTCTTTAATCAGGACAACAGTTTTCAGCTGTGCTAACATAATTGCAAAAGGGTTTTCTAATGATCAATTAGCCTTTTAAAATGATAAACTTTGATTAGCTAACAGAACGTGCCATTGGAAAATTGGAGTGATGGTTGCTGATAATGGGCCTCTGTACGCCTATGTAGATATTTCATAAAAAATCAGCCGTTTCCAGCTACAATAGTCATTTACAACATTAACAATGTCTACACTGTATTTCTGATCAACTTGATGTTACTTTAATTGAAAAAAAAATCAAAAACAAGGACATTTCTAAGTGGCCCCAAACTTTTGAACGGTAGTGTACATTATATAGCTCTGCTCCAGCATGTACTATGAATCCATGACATCATCAATGGGATGATCAGATCTCTAATTAAAGCTTTTTGACACATTTTTCAAACATACATTGTTGTGGCAGGGTTGCTTTGTGGTATATTGCATTTTGCAGACCAATCCAATTCTGATGTCTATATGTTCACCTTGCTGATAATTTGTTGTCATTTGGTAATCTTTTGGTTGCCTTGTGGCCATCTCATCACTTCTAGCCCTCACTGTCCATCCCACCTCACCTCTCTCACAGATTGTGGTGCAAAGACTGGCTGACCAGGTGCCCATGCTGATCCGTTACTTCATCCTGAAGCAGTCAGCCAAGATTGTGTGCAGTGAAATGCTGGATCTGCTACACAGAGATGACACTGATAACATCCTACAGGAGGATTCAGAGATCGGACAGTATCGTGCAAAGTTGCTGGCCCAAGCGGATCGCCTTATACTGGCCAATGACAAAATCAGCAGCCTCTGAGTTGGTGATGTCTTGTCAGTTACAATATTCAGAGATGTTGCCAAAAAATGAAACCGGTTTATAGAAGTATGACCAGATTGTTGGAAAGGTCACTAATGGCCAAATGCAATTTATTTTAAATAAGGAGTAAAATAAGATGTATTTTGTATATTTGTATTCAACAAATGAATAAGAACGGCTAAGATCAGTGAGATGCTGTACAGACGACACCAGTGAAATCCTACAGGAGGAACCAGAAGTCGGCCGGAAACGTAAAAGGTTGCGGGACCAAGCGGATCGCCTTGATTAGTAGACTGTGGATTACAATTTGTAAATGCAGAAATTCTGAGATGTAGCCAACAAAGCCTACAATAATTATATATACTTTTGATCAGCATACAGAACATTGTATATGTTTATATGGTCTCATGCTTTAATATTTAATCATTTCTGACGTCTGAATTCATATTCGTTATATGAATAGACCCTTTTAATATTGTCTGGCTTGCCGTTCCAAATCAAATTTAATATTTTTAGTTCATATAATTTAAAAAGCAGGTCACGAGGTGTAGGCAAAACTATAAGCAAATAGGTAGACTGTGATATGACTAAAGAATTAATCAGGGTGATTTTTTCCACAAATAGACAGGTATTTTCCTTTCCATGGTTGCAAGATCTTACCTATTTTTGCTAACTTTCTATTTCCTTCTTTTGGGATTTGTATACCGAGTATGTCCACATCTCCGTCAGACCATTTAATTGGTCAACTACATGGTAATGTAAAATTTGCATTTTTTTGTGATCCAATGCATAATATAGTACATTTATCATAATTTGGTTTTAATCCAGAAAGGATAGTAAAATAATCTAGATTGTCTATGAGGCCGTGGAGAGATTCTAAATGTGGTTTTTAAAGAAAACATGAATCATCAGCGTACAATGACACCTTCGTTTTTAAGCCCTAGATTTCTAATCCCTTAATATTTTGTTTGATCTAATTTTACAGCTAACATTTCGATGGCAATAATAAATAGATATACCGATAATGGACAACCTTGTTTTACTCCTCTAAATAGTTTACCTTAATAGTTAACCTTTTTTGGCTGCCATCCCGCTACCGGGATGATATGACTACAGCGAGTGAAAGTGCAGGGCGCCAAATTCAAAAAGCAGAAATCTCCATAATTAAAATTCCTCAAACATAAATGTGTCTTCTATCATTTTAAAGGTAATCTTGTTGTTAATCCCACCAAAGTGTACGATTTCAGATATGCTTTTCCGCAAAAACAAAACCACAATAAGCACAGCCAATTTTTTCAGCGAAATATAGCTTTCACAAAAACCAGAAATAGAGAAAATTAATCACTAACCTTTGATTATCTTCATCAGATGACACTCATAGGACTTCATGTTACACAATACATGCATGTTTTGTTTGATTAAGTTCATATTTATAGAAAAAAATCTGAGTTTACATTGGCGCGTTATGTTCAGTAATGTTTTGCTTCCAAAACATCCGGTGATTTTGCAGAGAGACACATCAATTTACAGAAATACTCAAAATAAACATTGATAAAAGATACAAGTGTTATGCATGGAATTATAGATAAACTTCTCCTTAATACAACTGCTGTGTCAGATTTAAAAAAGCTTTACGGAAAAAGCACACAATGCAATAATCTGAGTACAGCGCTCAGGCACCAAAACAAGCCATACAGATACTCGCCATGTTGTGTAGTCAACAGAAGTCAGAAATAGCATTATAAATATTCACTTACCTTTGATGATCTTCATCAGAATGCACTCCCAGGAATCCCAGTTCCACAATAAATGTTTGTTTTGTTCGATAAAGTCCATAATTTATGTCCAAATACCTCCTTTTTGTTTGCGCGTTTAGTTCACATATCCAAATTCATGAGGCGCGACCACTAGGTCCAGACGAAATGTCAAAAAGTTCCGTTACAGTTGACCCTTACCACCTGGAGGCAGCCCGTCAGGAAGTTCGGGATCCAGTTGCAGAGGGAGGTGTTTAGTCTCAAGGTCCTTAGCTTATAGTTGAGCTTTGAGGGCTCTATGGTGTTGAACGCTGAGCTGCAGTCAATGAATAGCACTCTCACATAGGTGTTCCTTTTGTCAAGGCGGGAAAGGGCAGTGTGGAGGGCAATAGAGATTGCATCATCTGTGGATCTGTTAGGGCGGTATGCAAATTGGAGAGGGTCTAGGGTTTCTGGGACAATGCTGTTGATGTGAGCCATGGCCAGCCTTTCAAAGCACTTTATGGTTACAGACGTGAGTGCTACGGGTTGGTAGTCATTTAGGCAGGTTACCTTAGTGTTCTTGGGCACAGGGACTATGATGGTCTGCTTAAAATATGGTGGTATTACAGAATCGGACAGGGAGAGGTTGAAAATGTCAGTGAAGACAATTGCCAGGATGCTCACTCTACACGTCCTGGTAATCCGTCTGGCCCTGCAGCCTTGTGAATGTTGACCTTTTTAAAGGTCTTACACACATCAGCTGCAGAGAGCATGATCACACAGTCGTCCGGAACAGCTGGTGCTCTCATGCATGTTTCAGTGGTATTTGCCTCGAAGCAAGCATGGAAGTAGTTTAGCTCATCTGGTAGGCTTGTGTCATTGGGCAGCTCTCGGCTGTGCTTACCTTTGTAGTCTGTAATGGTTTGCAAGCCCTGCCACATACTGTACAATGAGTGTCGGAGCCGGTGTAGTACGATTCGATCTAAGTCCTATATTGACACTTTGCCTTTTTGATGGTTCGTCATAGGGCTTAGCGAGATGTCTTATACGCTTCCGGGTTAGAGTCCCGCTCCTTGAAAGCAGCAGCTCTAGCTTTTAGCTCAGTGTGGATGTTGCCTGTAATCCATGGCTTCTGGTTGGGGTATATACAGTACGTACGGTCACTGTGACGACGTCATCGAAGCACTTATTGATGAAGCCAATGACTGATGTGGTGAACTCCTCAATGCCATAGGAAGAATCCTGGAACAGATTCTAGTCTGTGCTATCAAAACAGTCCTGTACCTTAATAACCTCTACAGGATGGGTGTCCCTATACTGTGAAGGTTGAGCTAACGTGCGCTAATGTGATTAGCATTCAAATGACGTTGTAAGTAACAGCAAACTTTCCAGGACATATGCATGTCTTATATGAAAGCTTAAATTCTTGTTCATCTAACTGCACTGTCCAATTTATACTAGCTATTACAGTGAAAAAATACCATTCTATTGTTTGAGGAGAGTGCACAACAACAAAACACTTTCATCACGGCAACTGGTTCYATACATTCACCTCTGAAGGTAAATAATGTACTTCCATTCAGTAATATAGCTCTGATTTGTCATCCTGAGGGTCCCAGAGATAAAATGTGGCATAGTTTTGTTTGATAAAATCCATTTTTATATTCAAATGTATGAACTGGGTTCTACAGTTAGAACCCCTGCTGTTTCTGGCTCCACACCCACCCCGCCCAGCCATCTTGATATGTCAAGGTTAGTGTATTTTCTATAAGGAAGCTAATTATCCATCATGTATGACATTCCTTGTAGTGTGTAAAAAAAATAAAAATATTAACATATCATTTTTGTATGTTCTGTATAGTTATGTACTTGAAAATGTCTCAATTGACCAATTCGGCACATTTGGGCAGACTTGATTCAAAATGTTGTGCAGTAATGTCATGCTTGACTGCATTCACTTACCTCCTTACACCATTTGCACACACTGTATACAGACTTTTTCTATTGTGTTATGGACTGTACGTTTGTTTATCCCATGTGTAACTCTGTGTTGTTGTTTGTGTCGCACAGCTTTGTTTTATCTTGGCCAGGTCGCTGAGGTCCTGAGCTACTGGCAGTTAGATTTAAAAATTCTTTAAACCAAATGGTACTACAATCAAATGATGGTAAATCAGCTTTTTAGTACCCATGTGGATTGTACTTTTGAAAAAAGCTCTACTTTATTTAAGGGAACATTTTATATTTTTGTTTTACAGAATAAGCAAATTAATTGTCATTTTGCTAAATTCACACTTTATTTATTTGATTTTTAGGTAACATTATTTATATATCATGATGTTGTGATAAGAATGTTGCCACATGGAATGTGGGGTTGTTGTCACTATCAGCTCCATTATAACCATATTGTTCCGGAACATTGCCACGGCCAGTATATAATGAATCCCTGTATAGGAAAAAGGATGCCATTTGGGAAGCAGACAAATGTCTCCCCATGTTCCTAATAATCAGTGTTATGGTGGCTCTGTCACTAGGCAGCCACTCTGATAGAAGACATATAGCCTTTGAGGACAAAGGTACACTTCAAATACTCATGTACACTTCAAACATTCCAGATTAGCCATCTTGTGTGAGTGGTGCACRTAACCACTATGAACTCTCCCTCAGGTATGGTAGTATAGAAATGCAACGTGGTTGTGTTKCYCTCTAGTGGTTGAGTTAAGTAAGTGCGGTGGAGGAGCAGAGTTTAATTGATGGAATGAGTTGAGTATGAGTTGTGTAGCCTACTCTATGTAATAGAGGAGATTGTGTGAAAGGGCTGAGGATTTGGATGAGGTTTGTCCTCCGTGTTAATGCAGGATCAAACTTTCCTTTCCTTAGGTTGTTCTTGTTGTTTCTTCATATTAATCTAATCATTATTTTCACCATATTTGTTATATTTATGATCCTGTATCTGTGTAGTCATGTTATTATTTCATATTATGGATATTTATGATTCTTACTTCTTATTTAATTTGTACTATCAGATATTGGCCTAACATTTAAAAAAAATTGATATACAGGTTTAAATGAGAACACTTCAATTTCACGGTAATGTCACTCACTATATATTAAACATAATGGGTCGATTGCAACCACTGATGGCCGCTAGATTATAGCCAGCTGGTCTCTAATTAAACCATGGACACCCAGGAAATCCCCCTCACAGCTGATTTCAATAGCAACCATCATCCGCCACCGATTTAACATCCGCTTAATTAACGTGGATTTCGGGCTTATCGTTTAGTCCTGATTGCAACAAACGTTTTTCAAGACGATTACGCCCTCTGGTGGGTGTTATCATTTTTAGTTGAGCAGATTATGGGCAACAGCACCTCTTCAACCTCAGGAGGCTGAAGAAATTTGGTTTGTCACCTAAAACCCTCACAAACGTTTATAGATGCACAATTGAGAGCATCTTGTCGGGCTGTATCACCGCGTGCTACGGCAACTGCACCGCCAACAACCGCAGGGCTCTCCACAGGGTGGTGCGGTCTGCACAGCGCATCACCGGGGGCAAACTACCTGCCTTCCCGGACACCTGCAGCACCCGATGTCACAGGAAGGCCAAGAAGATCGTCAAGGATAACAACCACCTTAGCCACTGCCTGTTCRCCCTTCTATCATCCAGAATGYGAGKTCAGTACAGGTGCATCAAAGCTGGGACAGAGAGASTGAAAAACAACTTCTATCCCAAGGCCATCAGACTGTTACSGTAAATAGCCATTACTAGAGAGGCTTACATACACAGACTTGAAATTGTTGGCYACTTTAATAAATGGAATACTAGCCACTTTAWTAATATCACTTTAATAATTTTACATATCTTGCATTACTAATGTCATAGTATAGAATACAGTTTATACATATCTACTGTATCTCAGTCTATGCCCCTCTGACATTGCTCATCCATATATTTATATTAGTCTTAATTCCATTCCTTTACTTAGATCTGTGTGTATTAGGTATTTGTTGTGAAATTTACATTTACATTTAAGTCATTTAGCAGACGCTCTTTTCCAGAGCGACTTACAAATTGGTGCATTCACCTTATGATATCCAGTGGAACAACCACTTTACAATAGTGCATCTAACTCATCTAAATTGTTAGATATTACTTGTTAGATATTRCTGCACTGTCGGAAGTAGAAGAACAAGCATTTTGCTGCACCTGCAATAACATCTGCTAAACACGTGAATGTGATAAATAACATTTGATTTGATTGATTTGATTGAAATAAAAATGTTTGATCCATTTTAGAATAAGGCTGTAACGTAACAAAATGTGGAAAAAGTTCAAAGGGATCTGAAATCTTAGGTGAGTACATGGGGAGATCTCTGCAGATGATCTGGTCTAAATCACTGATACAGGTCCTAAAGTTTAACTAAGTCATTGGCCCGCCCCAGTGAGCACAGACATGATCTGGTGTCAAACGCCCGCCTTTTCTATTGTTACGAATAAAAACCCCTCCTGAGGAAATCGTCTGCACACCACGGATACCTCAGTCAGCTGAGGGGGCAAAGGTTTAAGTTTAGACTAAGCAAACCCACAGCGTGAGCTGTGATTGCGAATAGTTATTAGATTACTAACCATACCACGTGGAGCATTGGCTACACGGCTGGACATGGTTCAACTCTGAGACTATCGATCCCTACAGAATAAGAGCAAATCTTAGATAATAATTACTAGTCTGCAGCTAGAAATTATGTCAACCTGGGATGCGACGACCGACATCAGCCGAAGCATCTATTCTATGAGAACATTTCTGAATGGTACTCTGAAGTATCCATTCTAACCACGAAAGACTGATCTTCAGGGATGCAAAGAGAGAGAGACAATGATGAACTGACTCTCCAACAGAAGGACTGACGATTCCAACAGAGATCATGATGACACACTGGGCATAAATATATATATTGATTGCAATTATTCCCGAATGAGTGAGGGTTCATGTGCAAAGGATTAGCATTTCAATTCATATAATTATAATAGTACTGTGTGTAGTGTAGAAAACAGTTAAATATACCCAGCTATTCCTGTAGAAACGGTACAAGTCCCTTTCCATCACATTTTGTTGAATTAGTAAATGCAACAATACCCGGTGCCACATTCTTGTTCTTGGAAAAAAGAAGTCCCCTGAATCTCCCTGGGAAAAGACACACACACACACAACAAAAAATATATATTTTAAATGTATTTTTTCCATATGGTTTGTACTAATTAACCTTTCTAGTGTCGGTGCAGTATCCTGAATTTCCGCCTGTCTGACGTGCAATAAGTAAACTGCCTGTTACTCAGGCCCAGAAGCTAGGATATGCATAGATAGAAAAAACTCTGAAGTTTCTAAAACTGTTAAAATAATATCTGTAAGTATAACAGAACTGATTTAGCAGGCGAAAACCCATGGAAAATCGATCCGGAAAATCTTTTTTTGGAGCTTGGAATGACTTCCAATGCAATGCTATTGAAAGATCTAATTTCCACCTCTCAGATTGCAGTTCCTATGGCTTACACTAGATGTCAACAGTCTTTATACAAGGTTTTAGGCTTGTTTTCTTTTTTTTAATGAAGAAGTATTTGTTGTCTTTCCAAGTTGAGAGCCAGGGCAAAAGTAGTATTTTTGCGCGCGTGAACGTGGGCGTACTCTTCGTTCTTTTCCTTTTCTATTGAACATAGTAATCTCCGTCTGAAATATTATAGTTTATTTAGATATTAGACAACCTGCAGATTAATAAAAAACATTGTTTGACTCGTTTGGACGAACTTTGCTGGGAACTTTTTAGAATCCTTTGTATGCATGATGAAGGAGTGGATTATTGAATTCAGTGGCGCCAGTTAAACAGCGTTTTGGGGATATAAAGAATGACTTTATCGAACAAAACGGCCATTCATTGTGTAGCTGGGACCCTTGGGATTGCAAAAAGATGAAGATCTTCAAAAGTAAGTGATTTATTTTATCGCTATTTGTTATTTCGTGATGCCTGTGCTGGTTTGGAAAATATGCTAATGTATGGCGCTGTCCTCAGACAATCGAATGCTATGCTTTCGCCTTAACGCCTTTTTGAAATCTGACAATGCAGTTCGATTACCAAGATTCTTAAGCTAAAGAATCATGTATGACACTTGTATTTTCATGAATGCTTAACATTACGATTTTGTATTTTGAATTTGGCGCGCTCAGATTTCACCGGATGTTGTCGAATTTGATCCCGCTAGCGAGATCTCGGTGCTAAGTGGGCGGASAGTGGGCGAAACCACTTGACCAGGAATTGTAAGGCTCTATTATTGGTATCCTTTGGGAAATTGTGGTTCAAATACATACAGGATCATTGTGTAGGAATTTATTTATAAAATGGAATAAATACGGTTATGTTTGTACACTATAATCAAAGTGCTTTCTAGTTATTTATTCCTGCTTGTTTAAAGACATGTTGGCACCATATCCGTGCAACACCTCTTTAATCCAGGGCATAAAGAAAGGGATTTTCATGTACACATGAGGATATTGGGAATCATCACATCTCTCAGCATAATTAAAAGCAACGATACCCTGTGCCTTGTTGTTACAAATAAGTGGTCCCCCTGAATCTCCCTGGAACACAGAACAGGAATTAGAGAACAGACATACAGAAGTGTGATTGTGAAAGGAGAATAAGCGAACACTTCAAAGGCTATTTTAGTGTTCCAGTACAGTAATGGTATAAGGAAATAAACACTGCTCATCTGATCAACTAAAACCTGTACTGGTTGTCCTCTACAGCATGTTGATTTGATGTTGATTTGATTTGATTTGGATCTCTTTTAGTCCCCATTTGGACTAATCTTCCAAGAGTCCTTAAACATTAAAATACAATTTATAATACAAAACACATTTTCACATATAAAACACTATTACAAACATTAATTTATTAATTTATTTTATTTTATTGTTGTAAAAAAATGTTTAAATTTATATATTGAAAGGTTTCTAGTTTGCTCAGTTAATTTCTTGCTCTAAATCGAAATGTTATTTTGCCTATTTCTCTTTTCTGTCTGGATAACGCATAGATGGTGGACAATCTATTCCTAGTATTTACGGAATGTCTGTCTCTTACCAACTGAAAACCGTTGTGAATAGAACTTGGCCGTTTTAAATGATGTATATTATGAAATAAAATAAGCATGTTTTATTCAATTATCTTGTCGATTGATGACCAACCAAGAGCATTGAGCATGACTGCAACAGAAGAACCATATCTCCACCTTAAAACAATCCTTGCTGCTTTGTTCTGTGCATTCTACAGCCTCCTAACTTCACTTGATGATGCATTTCCCCAGACCATAGAACAGTAGTTCACCTGACTTTTGAATTTGAATTTTTCCTGGTAAATATTTAGCTACCCTTCTGATTATGCATGCTGTTTTAATATTTTTTTTACATAAATTACTTATTTGAGACGACCATGATAAGCAGTTTTTAGCTGCACTCCCAATAGTTTTGTTTCTGCCACTTCTTCAATTTGTACTCCTCCCATACTTAATTGTATCCCATGCTGTTTTGGCCTTTTCTTACTTGAACAGACCAACATAACTTTGGTTTTCTTGGTGTTTAAAACAAGTTTGTTTTGGCAAACCCACTCCCTGATATTCTCTAAATCTCCTTGTAAAGCCTGCTGTACCTGTTGAACCGATTGACTTGCTGCATAAATTGTAGTATCATCTGCAAATATAGTAGCTTGAGTTTCAACTAAGGCATACGGAAGGTCGTTGGTATATATTAAATAAAGAAGTGGCGCAAGGCAGCTGCCCTGCGGTATTCAACAGTTTAACACATGAGGGGAAGAAAATTAACCATTGATATAGGTGGACTGTTTCCTGTCAGTTAGTTATGACTGTACCCAATTCAATGCTACCTCCTTAAAACCATAATGCATTAATTTTGTTAAAATGATTTCATGATCCACTAAATCAAATGCTGCACTGAAATCTAAAAATTGTACACCCACAAACGTGCCATTATCCATCGCATTGAGCCGCTGGTCAGTCATGTCAACCAATGCAGTGGTAGTGGAATGGTTTTTGCGATAAGCATGCTGATTGGCTGTAATCAGATAATTTTTTTCCATGAACTCCCACATTTGTCTACTCACAATACCCTCCAATATCTTACTGAGTGTAGGGAGTAGACTAATTGGTCGACTATTGGCAGGAGTAATGGGTTCTTTGCAGTCTTTCGGAATAGGACACAGTTTCGCATGCTTCCATACATTTGCAAACATCCCCTTTTCCAGTGACCAATTAAATATGTATCTCAGTGGAACTGCAATCTGGGGAGCAGCACAGCGAAGCAAAAAATTGTCCATAAGACCATAACCTGTAGATTTACCATCAGGTAATGACTTCAATAGGTTTAACACCTCCTCCACTGACACCGTTTGCAGACTAAAAGAGCAGATCTTGTTGCTCATAATATGATCATCAATCCATTGGACAATAGCTTGTTTGGAAGAATGTATGTCTACATTGTTGCTCAGTAATTACATTTTCTGTGTAAAAAAATCTGCAAAAATGATTGGCAATATCAACTGGTTTTGTTATTATTCTCCCGTCAACCTCCACACTAGATGGGCATGATGAGATAGATGTACCAAGGAAGCCCTTAACTGTGTTCCATACCTTTTTAGAATCATTTTTACAATCAATAAAAGCATTGTTGTAAAATAACTTTTTTTCCTTTCGATTCAATTTAACTGCATAATTACGTAATGTTCGATAATAATATATTAATCAATTTCTAATTTTGACTTGGCTGCTAAGACTTTTGCCATATTTCTTTGAGAAAAAAGCCTCACCCAGTTCATCATCAATCCATGGAGRTGGACGAGCACCAACTGTACTCTTTCTTATAGGGGCATGATGGTCCATTACCTCAGTGAGCAAATCAATAAAACATTCTGTAGCGTGAGTAAAATCATCCTCTAGATAAATCAGCTCCCAGGGTACAGCAGCCACATCATTTAGAAATAGCTCATGATTAAATGTTTTAACATTTCTCTTAACCACAATCCTAGGGGGTTTCTTTGGAACCTTGGTGTTCATGGTTATGGTCACAATATTATGGTCTGTCCAGCCCACTGGCATTGATCTGGCTTTTAAGCATTGCAATGGTATATTACAGAAAATCAGATCAATGCATGTGTCTGAACGATGACCCAACTTAATTGAAGATCTAGTAGTATCATTAACCATTTGTTTCAAACCACAGTTCTTGGCATATCTCATCAATTTTGTTCTATTCTAATTATTGTGATCCTTCCAATTTATATTAAAATCCCCCAAGATAAATACATCTCTGTTGCTATCTGTGGCCTGGTCAAACCCAGTACATAAGTCATCCAGATAGGACACCTTAGAGCTAGGAGGTCTATACACACATCCTACCAATATGGCTGCCTGGTGAGGCAGATGTACTTGAGCCCATAGTGCCTCTATTTGACATACATTAAGGTCATCCATCCTCTTAAAAGGTATATGATTCTGAATATACAGTGCTACACCCCCACCATTCATATTCCTGTCCCTTCTCAGTAGACTATATCCTTGAATGTTAATGTGCCCATCATTTACAGATGCATCTAAATGTGTTTCGGGTCAAAGCTAAAATATGAATATTATTAATGTTGACCAAGTTAAAATCCTCATGTATTTTGTTAGGAAGGCTACATACATTAACCTGAGCCATATGCAACCCTTTCCTTATCAAGTGGAGATCAATAGAGCATGTATTCGTTATAGTTGAAGTTGTCATGATACACTACAACACACAAACTCACATTTGAACATTAAATTAAAATAGCCAGGGAGTTACTCTAGAAAAAAAGCTGTCATCAATGCAAAGGGTGGCTACTTTGAAGAATCTCAAATAATAAATATATATTTCATTTGTTTAACACTTTTTTGGTTACTACATGATTCCGTATGTGTTATTTCATAGTTTTGATGTTTTCACTATTATTCTACAATGTAGAAAATAGTAAAAAATTAAGAAAAACCCTGGAATGAGTAGGTGTGTCCAAACTTTTGACTGGTATTGTATATTGCTTGTCACTAGAGGCCTTGATCAAAGACTCCTCCCCAACAGGGATAATTGTCTCATGGGTATATCCTACTGCTGCTCAGACACTTTACCCCTGATTGTATGCATATAACTACCTCATCTTTCACTGATATCGTTATTGATACTGTTCTTGTACGTACTGTATATTATTATTATATTTATATTGACACTATCTATTTCTGATATTGCTACTATGCAAGGAACCATTTGGCTGTACTGTTTACACCTTCTGTAGAGACCCATCCACTTGGCTGTACTGTTTACACCTTCTGTAGAGACCCATCCACTTGGCTGTACTTTTAACAACTTCTGTAGAGACCGCATCCACTTGGCTGTACTGTTTACACCTTCTGTAGAGACCCATCCACTTGGCTGTACTGTTTACACCTTCTGTAGAGACCCATCCACTTGGCAAGAGCTGGGGAGTTATAGCATTTCTCTCACATGTTCATTCATTTAGACAAGTGTGTCTGGGTAAGAGTCATCTAATATTTATAATATATTTTTATCTGAACACTTTCTGTTTACCTGGAATAGTTCGTTATTGTAGGCCACTACTTTTACCACTTTTAGTCTTAATCTTTACTACACTACTCACTGTTTATCACATGACCTCACATGTGAATCCTTCAAGAGATGGGTGGGGCGAAAGCTTTAGAGGGTGTGAACAATGGTGAATGGGTGTAAACTAAGGAGAGCTCTCCAGTAGCAGCACCAATACATTCAAAGGCCATTTTCTCAAATTTAAGGTTACATGTATATCAACTTTCAAAGCAGAATTACTTTCTCATTGTTTCTCAAAAATGCAGTGTATGATATACCATTTTGTATCTCTGTGTCTCTGCTTATATCCAATATAAAAAATACCATTTAAAATGTTGTTACGTAAGACCGAATCAAGGTGGTCGGTCAAATACAGTATACCGTTATTTCTATACATGAGTATCCACATTCTAAGAGTGTACATAAACATGTCGTCAATCACTGAATACTGTGCATATTATTTTAGGTCATAGAGAAGAGATGCTTCACAAGAGACCCAAGTCAAGTAAGTAAGTGTTTGTCTTTGTGTTCATAACAAACATGCAACACTGGTCCTGTCTTTGCCATGTTGAAAGCATTACTTTATCAGCTCCCGACTCTCTCCAGGTGACAGGTTTCACAGAGAGGAAACGCTTTAACTTCAAAAGCCCCCACTATGACTGAGAGGAACACCACAGGTCTCTGTGGTTTCAGCATGCCTCTGTGCAGTCTCTCACTCAACATCTCTCTCTCTCTCTTTCTCTCTCTCTCTCATTTCTGTGTAAATACATGACCAGTTAATTGTTTTTGGCTGCAATAGAGTGGGCCCCTAAATAGTGGAAGGCATCCTTGGTATGCTTGGAGAAATTGCGGTTCAAATGCACACAGCATAGTTATAGGAATTGATTTATTATATATGTTTTTTTTATATACTTTCAACAAATGTAATTTATTGTTATCTTAAATATGTGTTTGCTATGTTTGCAAATGGATTGTATATTTTCTGTGAACATTTCATTTTAACACGTAAAATAATAACAAACATGACACAGTAAAGATGTATTTAGTGTTTGCATTTATTTTCCAATACTAATTGCGAAAAAAAATATTTGTGTAAAATTGAGACGACATTAATCCTGGACACGAATGTATTTTCGTCTACACATGGGTATCCTTGGGATGATCACATTCCTTGTAAGAAGTAAGAGCAGACCCTGGGTCCAAGCATGGGATGCTTCCTGTGGTATTGTTGAATAGGATCCATCCTTAGTGCTTGTCCATATTTAGTCTAAGAGTTTGACCTCCAATTCCTGGAAATKAAAGCGACTTGAAGAAAACCAGTGTGGATGAACATACAAGGTGTGTGTCCCCTGCTGTAAACTATGTAGACTTAGGGTGTGTCCTATGAATCACTCTGTTTTAAAAGTACAGGAACAGATACTAGATTAGATTAGATTACTTTTATTGTCTGCTTAGGCAAATAAATACTTTCTTAAGGTCAGCACTCAGCACAGAGTCAACTCACATAATGTAGTCAGAAACAAACAATTCACAGAATCAGAGAGAGCGTCAAAACAGCAGGTCCAGGGCAAGGTAGCATTACCGGTGAACAGGTCAGGGTTCCATAGCCGGAGACAGAACAGCAGTAACTGGATCAGCAGCACAACAAGGTAGCATTACCGGTNCTGGATCAGCAGCACAACAAGGTAGCATTACCGGTGAACAGGTCAGGGTTCCATAGCCGGAGACAGAACAGCAGTAACTGGATCAGCAGCACAACCAGGTAGCATTACCGGTGAACAGGTCAGGGTTCCATAGCCGGAGACAGAACAACAGAAACTGGATCAGCAACACGACCAGGTGGAACGGGGACGGGGACAACCAGCTACCACCCAGGACACCAAGGCCCGTGGAAAAGTATTTTTCGCAGGCCCTCCTACAACCAAATAGTCAGAGGATAATCAAGTCCTTATCAGGCCCTCCTACAACCAAATAGTCAGAGGATAATCAAGTCCTTATCAAAAAGTCTTATCAGTTTGGTTCATAGGCTAATGATTTACCTCATTCGTGATCAAATTATCAAAAACTTTCACTTTTACTTTATATGCGTTCTATAAAAGCTGCAAGATTTGAGCTGTAGACCACTATACAAGAAGAGCCTGAAACATCTCAAACGATTAAGCAAGCAACCTGCCTGCCCGAAAGCATCCACTCCTTCAAGGTAATTCTGCATGTATGTCAATCTCCAGGAGGACTACATCTGTAGCTCTGTACATTGTATTACTATACCACTGTACGATTCCATTGTATTACTATACCACTGTACCATTCCATTGTATTACCATACTACTGTACCATTCCATTGTATTATAAGAAATTTTTGCTCATTCAAGGTCCCACACGGGAGTCTTTCAATGGTGAACACCTTATGCCATACAAATTAAATGAAATGTTTAATGGATTTCATTTTTTTTTWATTGTCTGTGAGCMAAAAAATTGGTAAAATACATTTAAAATACTATAGTGACTTTAGTTCAACCTAATCAATATATATATTTAGCCTCTTGGGAAGGCTATGTTGGTTTCTAGTTTGAGTTTGAAATACTTGCTATATTAGAGACCGCAGGAGCAGTAGAGATACTCTTAATGAWCGGCTATGAAAAGCCAACTGACATTTACTCCTGATTATTATTTGACCATGCTGGTCATTTATGAACATTWGAACATCTTGGCCATGTTCTGTTATAATCTCCACCCGGCACAGCCAGAAGARGACTGGCCACCCCTCATAGCCTGGTTCCTCTCTAGGTTTCTTCCTAGGTTTTGGCCTTTCTAGGGAGWTTTTCCTAGCCACCGTGCTTCTACATCTGCATTGCTTGCTGTTTGGGGTTTTAGGCTGGGTTTCTGTACAGCACTTCGAGATATTAGCTGATGTACGAAGGGCTATATARAATAAACTTGATTTGATTTGATTAGAAGTTGTAGGTTACATTTATGAGGACTATAAATGCTGGGGCCAATGGAGGGTGGATAAGAGCCAGGGGCATGAAGAGTTACTAGGTAAAGGACAAGGCAATCACATGTTTGCATCACTGATAAGGGTGGATAGCTGTGGATTAGTGATGAGGTCAGGTCAGGTCACAGGAAGTGGGAAGGAACAGTTTATTACCCACATCACTTAACTTCCTGCCTAGCAACAAAGATGTAATGTTTAGAGAAAAGGAGGAGACTTCGACCTAAAGGGGGGTATAAATACTGATGCTGGTGGGAAAATGTCCTGGTCTTTTCAGCTGTTGGACCCCATTGGACGAATGAAGTTGGTTTTAGTTTTTCCTAGTTGTCTGTCAGTTTTAACTCTGTTTATTTAGAACCTAACAGCTAAAAGAGATATCCAATTAGGAACAAGCTGGTTTAGCAAGCCACGTTATTTCAACAACAACAAAAAAGCAATATGATGACATTGAATCAACTTAGAAAACTGATTGGATTTGCTAAATTTCATAATTATAACTTTTTAATTTCAATCAATTGACAYGGTTCACATTTTTGTTGATTTCAGATTGAATTCACATTAGTTGACAACTCAATCAAATATAAAATCAAAACTAGACGTTAAACCGACGTCTTAGACCAGTGGGATTGTTCAGCCATAATCCAAGAGGATGTTGTGCATCTCCTTATTGGAAGCTTGAGGACATCATATTTGTTATAATTTCAATTYTTTAAATATTTTTKATGAAAATTGAAGAAKGGCATTTGTTAAACATTTAATAAAATGTGTATGGCCTTAGGCTACAATAAATATAACAAGTTTTCACCATTGAAAGCCTACCCATGTGAACGAATAAAATATAATATGACAGATAAGTAGTGACTTATAATCCTTCTAAAAGCTAATTAATTGCTCTTAAAAAATGATAAAAGTTAAGAAATACAATTCGGGAATATTGTAACAGCTGCATAATGCAGTAAGATAATTAACATTTATTGAGTAGCTGGCTTCTGATATAAGTTTAACAAATGCCCAACTATGCTATACCTATACCTCATTCCCAAACATTCAATGAATGCTTGAAAATGTGAAAAATGACCATATGGACGTGCTCGCTTTTCACAAATGTGTTTGTAAGTCGAGAAGCAAGTACGGGGAGTTGAACATAAGGAACAGACATCAAACAGGACAGCGTCAGAACTGGGTATGCAAAGACAAACCAACGTTAATCCTGAAGCGTGGGAACAGAGTTTAGGAACAGACAGAAATTGGTGGAGGTAATGACACAGGTGATTTTGTCCAGGTGAGTCCAATAATCGCTGATGCGCGTGACAGGGGAAGGCAGAAGTATGTAATGCTGGGGAGCCTGGCGCCTTCGAGCGCCAGGTATTTTAGTATTTTATTAGGATTCCCATTAGCTGTTGCAAAAGCAGCAGCTACTCTTCCTGGGGTTCCATGCAAAACATAATACAGAATGACATAATACAGAACCTCATTAGACAAGAACAGCTCTAAGACAGAACATCATAGGGAGAGGGAGTGGGAGCAGGTGTGACAGAAAGTATCATATTTTTACTCAAAGGTGTATATGAACATATTTTTATAAGATKTAATAGTGCTACAATGGTCAGTTCCTTTTTAAAAGTCCATAAAAATGTCAATTGAATTCCAGAAAGTCAATGGATTCCAGACAGTTTTGAAATTCAAGTATTCAGATAATGTTAAATATCTGAGGTGGATTGGGCATGTGCGTAGTTACAGGTAACCAACTTGGTGGAACTTGAAGGTGCATCTTCAGGATAATGGTTTGGTCTCATGGGGGGGAGAAAAATATGTTTTAATTGATACGGGTGAGAGATAAATAGCACATGGTCCTTTAAGAAATTTTATTATGATTTTTTTTATCATTATTTGGCTAATTGGCTGCTGTACCATTTCAAAGATACCAGCTGAAAATGAACCCAAGTGTTAGAGAGTTCTGGCTCCAGTCCGGTCCGGTCAAAAAACAGGAGACGCTCCACTCTTCAAGAACGGAGAAAATAAAGGATCTCCGGACTACAGTGATGAGGGAACCAGTGTATCTGATTGAGGTGAGACGTTGGTTTGTTAGGGAGTGAACGTTATTTATATTGAGGGATACCTGGATGGCCCTCCACCTGAGGAAAATATATATTTACCTGGACCTCCCCGAGCGTTTGAAAAAAACAAACATGTAACCCTTCCAAAAAGATAATGAAAACAAAGTAGTAGGGAATATTAAATCCCTTTTTTAGTAGGCAATCATGGTTGCAGTCCTGGGGCCGGATTCACAAAACACTTTTTACACAAAAAAAAACTGAAGAAGCTTCTTAAGAAAAACAATAAGAAGGTCATGAGGRTTGTGATCGCTCCCTTAGACAGGACACCGTCTGGACAAATGATTTGTACTTTTAATGTGTTCTATTGTTTATTTGATTTTCTGTGTAGTCCACGTTTGGAAATTTAAATATACAGATCATATTTAGGAATGTTTATTTAAATGTTTAAATCATATACTGAAGTTCTAGAGTAGCATTAAAGGGCATCCTAATAACAACATCAGTACGCTTAATACATTTTATTTGTACTTAAATTCAAAGAAAATACGTTAAATATATTAAAAGCGTTTCCAATTTAGTATGACAAGTAATAAGAATATATATATATTTTTATTATTAAAAAGTTAAAGTATTGGGATGGCCACAACTCAATATAAACAGTTCAATAAGATGTGCCCCACTCTTTCCGATTTAAAAAGGCGACTCAACAAAGATTGCACAATTCAACCGCCCTCGGTTATGTCCAGTCTGACCAGGCAGTTTCTACAGTGATGATGGAGGAACCAGTGTGTCGGATTAAGAACGACATCGCTCGTGTGTTTGAGCCCCTGGAGGAGGCTTTGAGTCATGGATCCTATATTCACCCAGGAGGTTACAAAGACTTCCATGACGACCTACAGAAGCTAACCAAGCAATACAGAACAGAGAGAGGCAGAGGAGTTATGGTATGTATGAGGACATTGGGGGGGGGCTAGCATTTAAACACATGTCCATGTTTCATACAATAACCATGCAACTGCTCGTAGGTGATCTAGTACTCTTAATAGCTGCTCTGGTCTTATTTGTGTGTGTGTGTGTGTGTTTTCAGAGTGAGGAACTATTGAGAGAATATCTGGACGAGAAGGCTAGAGTGGGGAACACTATCCTCTTGGTCGACCAGACTCTCAGCAAAGAAGAACACAAAAGTGAAGGTAAMGTCTGTATCATAATTACTGTGCCATTTGAGATGTGTGATCAGTTCCAAATTGCATAGACTTTTAACAATCAAATAATTAAATTGCATTTAAAAACAAAAAATAAATTGGGGGGGGCAGGAAATGGAAAACAAATAAGATATCAAGGCATTGTAGATTTTTCAATTTTTTATCAAATAACCATTCAAATACTTAAATAAAAGTACWAAAATAAAAGTACAAATAAAAGTTTTGGGCTGTGTAACTGAAAAACACAAGAGGCTGCTGAAGGGAGAACGGCTCATAATAATGGCCGGAACGGAGCAAGTGGAACGGCATCAAACTCCTGGAAACCCTGGAAACCATGTGTTTGATGCCATTCCACTTAAACACTCAAATACACAGATACAACTTTTTCCATAGTTTTTTCCATCCCGCTTGACTTAATCGATTTTGTGCTGATTAGTATCCTTTGTTTTGAATTTTTTTTTGCTTGCCAACAAGATTTCTTAAATTTACAATAACTTTGCTCATCAGACAGAGTGCCAGATCTGTCTGAGGTCTTTTATGGTATCATTACGATGAACCATTGCATTTCTTATGTCATCATCAATCCATGAGGCACCATTTGACCTCACAGTGTGTTTTCTTAATGGGACGTGCTTATCAACAATTCTCATCAATATTTTCATAAACACAATCAGTGCCATTTCAGGGTCATCCTCACTACCTGGGACAGCAGGTAGCCTAGTGGTTAGAGTGTTGGGCCAGTAACCAAAAGGTTGCTAGATTGAATCCCTGAGCTGACAAGGTTAAMAATCTGTTGTTCTGCCCCTGAACAAGGCAGTTAACCCAGTGTTCCTAGGCTGTCATTGTAAATAAGAATGTGTTCTTAACTGACGTGCCTAGTAAAATAAAATAAAAACGAAACACTTCTAAGCACATTCTTAACTTCATCCACAAATGAGTTCTGATTCAACTCCTTGTAGGACCTTCGGTCACTACAACCTAGTGCTCAGCCATGTTGGTAAAAATATGATCAATACAGGTTGATGATGTGGTGCTGAACCTATGCTCAGGTTGGTAGTGTCATAACTTGGAAAGAAGATGTGTCCTTAGTGGACAGTTGATGGCAATCAATTTTCAAATCACCCCCAAAATACATTTTCCTGTTTTCATCAGATACCTTATTCAACATTTCACAAATTACATGAAGATATTTCACATATGTAGCAGCAGCGAGCTAGTTAATGTTTCCAATATGGTAAATGCAAGAGCTTATATTTAATTCAAAATTAAGTCCTTGCATTGTKTGGGTGGAATCGATAAAAGACAGTACTGTGCAGCCGTCTTCATCGACCTGGCTTTCGAATGTCAACCACCGTATTTTTGTCGACAGACTATACAGCCTTGGTTTCTCAAATGACTGCCTCGCCTGGTTCACCAACTATTTCTCAGACAGATTCCACAGTGTCAAATCGGAGGGCCTGTTGTCTGGACCTCTGGCAGTCTCTATGGGGGAACCACAGGGTTAAATTCTCGGGCAGACACTTTTCTCTGTATATATCAACAATGTCGCTCTTGCTGCTGGTGATTCCCTGATCCACTGTGTTAACTAACCTCAAAACGAGCTTCAATGCCATACAACACACCTTCTGTGGCCTCCAACTGCTCTTAAATGCTAGTAAAACCAAATGCATGCTTTTCAACCGTTCGCTGCCCGCACCCGCCTGCCCGACTAGCATCACCACCCTGGACGGTTCTAACTTAGAATATGTGGACAACTACAAATACCTAGGTGTCTGGCTAGACTGTAAACTCTCCTTCCAGACTCATATTAAACATCTCCAATTCAAAATTAAATATAGAATCGGCTTCCTATTTCGCAACAAAGCCTCCTTCACTCACGCAGCCAAACATACCCTCGTAAAACTGACTATCCTACCGATCCTCGACTTCGGCAATGTCATTTACAAAATAGCTTCCAATACTCTACTCAGCAAACTGGATGCAGTCTATCACAGTGCCATCCGTTTTGTCACCAAAGCCCCATATACTGCCCACCACTGCAACCTGTATGCTCTAGTCGGCTGGCCCTCGCTACATATTCGTCGACAGACCCACTGGCTCCAGGTCATCTATAAGTCGATGCTAGGTAAAGCTCCGCCTTAACTCAGCTCACTGGTCACGATAACAACACCCACCCGTAGCACGCGCTCTAGCAGGTATTTCTGACTGGTCATCCCCAAAGCCAACACGTCCTTTGGCCGCCTTTCCTTCCAGTTCTCTGCTGCCAATGACTGGAACGAATTGCAAAAATCTCTGAAGTTGGAGACTTTTATCTCCCTCACTAACTTTAAACATCAGCTATCTGAGCAGCTAACCGATCGCTGCAGCTGTACATAGTCCATCTGTAATAACCCAATCTACCTATCTCATCCCCATATTGTTTATATTTACTTTTCTGCTCTTTTGCACACCAGTATTTCTACTTGCACATCATCATCTGCTCATTTGCTAAATTGTAATTACTTCGCTACTATGGCCTATTTATTGCCTTACCTCCTCACACCATTTGCACACACTGTACATAGACTTTCTTTTTTTCTATTGTGTTATTGATTGTACGCTTGTTTAATCCATGTGTAACTCTGTGTTGTTTTTTGTGTCGCACTGCTTTGCTTTATCTTGGCCAGGTCGCAGTTGTAAATGAGAACTTGTTCACAACTGGCCTACCTGGTTAAATAAAGGTGAAAAAAAAAATAAAAAAAAATATGACTCCGGACGTAAACTGCCACTACCTCCAATTCTATTGGCCCAGTAAGGTGCCAGAAGGGAACACGACCAGAAAACATGGGTCAAGTCCCCCAGAGAGCTTTTACACCTGTCACATGTTCGATCAATATTTGGGTGTCATTTGGATAATCTGTTTTTACTGTAATGGAGCGCATGTACAAGGCTGAGCCGGGCASAAGATGCACTCGCATCTCAAATATTTGAAACCCGGGGACCGATGCGTATCGGAGAATCGTTACATCCCTAGAACAAGTCCTCAGATCTCTAGAGAACTCTCAGATCTCTTCAGACCATGACCAAGGCTTGACAAACTGATAGCTGATTGACAGCTCTTCAGGCAACTAAGAAATAGATACACTTCCTCAGTTAAAAAGCTAATTCAAACTACTTTCTCAAAATGTTTGGCTATCTACCAGGAAGTTTGAAAAGACAGGCTGAGTGGGCGGGGAGATTATATTCACGAGCTTGCCTTGACTGACACCCCTTTGAAACACCTATCTCAAGCAACTTTGATGCGGTGTTGCARTAAAATCGTCTCAAGAAAATGTGGTGATACACAAAGGAACTTAAAACTATATTGAAATTGCATCAATGGTGTAATTTTTTTATATATACATCTCCCGTTTGGCATGTCTCTTATGATGCGGTTCACAGCAGCACTGATGAAAGTGTTGACTTGGCAACTGCAGCAGAGTTTTGAAGAACCCTTCCCTCCCTCGTGTTCCATGCTAGCTGAAGACCTACAGTAGCTAGCCAGTAACTAGCTAACACCAGACACAGATGAAGACCTAGCTAGCCAGTAACTAGCTAACRCCAGACACATATCAAGACCTAGCTAGCCAGTAACTAGCAAACACCAGACACAAATGAAGACCTAGCTAGCCAGTAACTAGCTAACACCAGACACAGATGAAGACCAAGCTAGCCAGTAACTAGCTAACACCAGACACAGATGAAGACCTAGCTAGCCAGTAACTAGCTAACACCAGACACAGATGAAGACCTAGCTAAGCCCAGAACTAGCTAACCACCAGACACAGATGAAGACCAGCTAGCCAGTAACTAGCTAACACCAGACACAATGAAGACCTAGCTAGCCAGTAACTAGCTAACACCAGGACACATAGAAGACCTAGCTAGCCAGTAACTAGCTAACACCAGACACATATTAAGACCTAGCTAGCCAGTAACTAGCTAACACCAGACACAGATGAAGACCTAGCTAGCCAGCAACTAGCTAACACCAGACACATATGAAGAACTAGCTAACACCAGACACAGATGAAATGGGAAACACATAAGAATATTTTCCATAGATGAATAGGGTAAACTTCTTATTATTTTGGCTGACACCCTACAGTCAAATTTTAGCACCGGTTAGAGTAGCTATTGAGCTATATAAACCACGCCACCTCTAATAACACTCCTTCTCCAATGTTGGTTAGAAGGTCGTACTTATTTAAATAGGTAAGAGAATATAATGTTACCATTGGTGTATTTAAATGAGAGAGTTAGGGTGATGTCACCCTATCTCTTGAATAATCCCGCCTCCTGAAACCAAGTGTTTGACACGGGAGGGGATCAGTAACTTTATGATCCAACTGTATCAATGTAGAAGCATCAATCATATTTCAGACTTTGGTCATCAATACTTTGATCTGGTTTCATCCAAATATTATCACATTTCATGAAAAACTTGATTTTGACTGTTCATGACCTTTAATGCACTAAAACCTGTGGATTCCTCTCCTTTCTTGCCTAAGCATGTCGTTTCAGACTAAGTAGTTTCAGACTAAATTAAGATAAATGCTGCTTTTAAATCAGCATTTTATCGCAGAATAATTTTAATTTGAAAGAAATGGTGGTATGACTGGCCCTGGTCAGTCAGCTGACTGCTCTTCCCCCAGACAGCTTTCAGTTGGCTCAATGGAAGATCAATCAACTTCGAGTGAATCTTTGTTTTCACTTTAGCAATTTTCTGCTGGTGGTATGCTAGACGCCTTGCTTAAGATGTAAAGAAATCCACTGGAGTTGATGTACAGTGCATGTAGTTCGCTATATTCAGTAAAGAGACAAAATGGAGACTATATACAGTAAAGAGACAAAATGGAGACTATATACAGTAAAGAGACAATATGGAGGCTATATACAGTAAAGAGACAACATGGAGGCTATATACAGTACAGAGATAAAATGGAGGCTATATACAGTAAAGAGACAATATGGAGGCTATATACAGGGGATAACGGTACCAGGTCAACGTGCGGGGGTACAGGATAGTCGAGGTAATGTGTACATGTAGGTAGGCTATATACAGGGGATAACGGTACCAAGTCAATGTACGGGGGGTACAGGTTAGTCTTTTTCGGTAATTGTGCCACCAACTGAATTTTGCTCTGTCAGGATTACCCCTGAAGTAATGTTTACATACCCTACATTACTCATCTCATATGTATATACTGTACTCTATACCATCTACTGCATCTTGCCATCTTTATGTAATGTATCACTAGCCACTTTAAACTATGCCACTTTATGTTTACATAACCTACATTACTCATCTCATATGTATATACTGTACTCTATACCATCTACTGCATCTTGCCTATGCCGTTCGGCCATCTCTCATCCATATATCTTTATGTACATATTCTTATTCATTCCTTTACACTTGTGTGTGTATATGGTAGTTGTTGTGAAGTTGTTAGATTACTTGTTAGATATTACTGCATGGTCGGAACTAGAAGCACAAGCATTTCGTTACACTCGCATTAACATCTGCTAACCATGTGTATGTGACAAATACAATTTGATTTGATTTGATTTCAAGTAACCCCTCATACACTTTTTACCAGTAGGCGTATGGTCTCATGAGTCTTCTCAAGGGTTCCCTGTGTATAGGCCAATATCTTTTTGAGCTTCAATCTACCTTTTACTGCCTGGCAGAAAGCCTTTGTTGAATTGAAGCTGGTTCTTAATGCAGGTAAAAAAAAAACTAGTTTATGCTCTTTCTAAATCCCATTAAAAACATTCTGATTATTTGTGCACTCACTGATCTTATCTAGGCATCTGGATTGACGACAGAATTTCCTACGGAAAAAATGTTGACGATTTAGTTAAGAAATTGAGAATTAAAATAGGCTTCCTGTACAGGAACAGATCATGCCTTTCATTACATATCAGAAATAAATAATTAAATTAACATTTATTCCACTTTCGACTATGGCAGTAYGATCTAGACCAGGGGTGGGCAACTCCAGTCCTCCAGAGCCTGATTGGTGTCACACGTTTTCTACATCTGTCACGCCCTGACTTTAGTTATATTTCTTTTCTTTATTATTTGGTTAGGTCAGGGTGTGACAAGGTGTGGTTTGTTTTAGTTTTTGTATTGTCTAGTGTTTTTGTCTTGTCTAGGGTTTTTGTTATCTATGGGGATTTTGGATTGTCTAGGGGTTTGTAGGTTTATGGTGGTCTGAGTGGGTTCCCAATCAGAGCCAGCTGTTTCTCGTTGTCTCTGATTGGGTAGCCTATTTAAGTTGCCATTTTCCATGTTGGTTTTATGGGTAGTTGTTTTCTGTTTTGTGTTGGTCACCTTACAGGACTGTTTCGATTTTCGTTTATTCACTTTGTTATTTTGTATTTAGTGTTCAGTTTTCATTAAAGTATGAACACTTACCACGCTGCGTTTTGGTCCGATCCTTCSTGTTCATCAGACGAAGAAGATCGTTACAACATCCCCTGCAAACACAGCTGATTAATCAAATGTTATTCTAAACTGAAGATCATGATTAGGTGATTATTGGAGTCAGGTGTGTTAGCTGGGACTGGGTCAAAACTGTGACACCTATCAGGCCCTCGAGGACTGGAATTGCCCAACCCCTGATCTATATGAATGCAGCTTCCACTGTATTGAAGCTCTTAGACACAGTGTACCATAGAGCTCTACGTTTTATTAAGGGCGATAGGTTCAGCACACATCACTGCATTTTGTATCAAAAAGTAGACCGGCCCTCTTTGAGGTCTTGTAGATGGATGCATTGCACTTTGTTTATGAAGCCCTCTCCCATAAACTCCCACCATACCTTACTACATTGTGGATGTACAGGCATATGGCTGCCGGACMCGGGCTCAGGGATGGCTAATATTAGAGATCCTGTAAAAGAGACCTTGGTCTCAGTGTGACTTCCCTGTTTAAAAAAATAATACTAATAAAAACAAATCATATAGCGCAATTGCTTTCTGTTGAGTGGGACAATGCCTGAGATCCATTGAACCTCTCTCTCTCTCTCTCTCTCTCTCTCTCTCTCTCTCTCTCCTCTCTCTCTCTCTCTCTCTCTCTCTCTCTCTCTCTCTCTCTCTCTTCTCTCTCCTCTTCTCTCTCTCTCTCTCTCTCCTCTCTCTCTCTCTCTCTCTCTCTCTTCTCTCTCTCCCTCTTCTGCAGTGGAGAGGGTAAAGGCAAGGAGGCAGCAGAACAGGCTCGGAGAGCGGCAGAAGAGCAGATTCAGATTCAGCAACAGCTGATGGAAAAGATTGCAAAAGAACGAGAGATCAACAAACAGGAATATAAACAAGTGCTGGATGCCAGACTTAAGGTAAGGAAGGTAGGAGAGGGAGATATTTTCTGATATCCCTTTCATATCTAGACAAAAACCTTTACCAAACCATCTTCTTAGCTAGCYKGCTAGCCAGTTCAAATAATAAYCACAAATTATGACAAAATTGACTGCAGCCAACTTGCATTCATTATAACAGGAAAATGAACACATTACAAGATAATTATTTACAAGTTACAAGTTGCTGCCAAAYATATTGGCACCCTTGCACTTTTCTAAAATACTTCCCTATTCTAAAATAAAAAACATGTTCTGGTCTTCACATGTTGTTATGTGATTGTCAATATTGCAGAAACAAATGTGTTTTGGGAAACTTAAGTAAACAATTTCAATTAAGAAARACAAAAGACATGGACAAAATKATTGGCACCCAGGAGCTTTAGCAAAGACAACTGCAAAAATATACTTATTTTAGCCATCAATTAGCTTGCTAGACCTTTCTACTGGCAATTTGGCCCATTCGTTAGAAACAAACTGCTCAATTCTTCAATGTTTGAGTGTAGCCTTCCACCAACAGCTGCTTTCAGATCTCGCTATAGGTTTGTGATGAGATTCAGATTTAGACTCATTGCTGGTC
Organism: Salvelinus sp. IW2-2015; assembly: GCF_002910315.2. Classification (NCBI taxonomy): domain Eukaryota; kingdom Metazoa; phylum Chordata; class Actinopteri; order Salmoniformes; family Salmonidae; genus Salvelinus; species Salvelinus sp. IW2-2015. Next base: position 30,873 of record NW_019943275.1, on the reverse strand, counting down.
CAGTGTTTATTCTTGAACCGTTCCTTGGTGCTCTTTGATGTGTGTTTGGGTTGTTGTCCTGCTGGAAGACCCACAACCTTCAACAGAGACCCAGTTTTTGGACATATTGCACTCAAAAAAMCTTGATAATCTGCTGATTTAATTATGTCTTGCACATGTTCAAYACCCCCAGTAMCAAAGGCAGCAAAGCAACCCCACAGTATTATCAAACCTCCCCATCCTTGATCTGATTCAAGATGGTGCCAACAGACACAGAAGCCCTGTTTGTAGTTTCTAGCTAACTTTGCAATATTGTAAAACATTTTGTCGTACATTTTGTCTTTGCTCAGAACGTTTCTGGTATAATTTTCTGCAACCGACAATAACTATTGAACATTAGATCACTCACCACAAATTAGATTTCTCTGGACCGAATCCTTTGTTTGGACTTCCATCCTGGGCGTTCAACCAAAATGACATCTCCGGAGGAGAGGAAAGAGAGGTGGTGTTCTCGTCAGAAGGAAGGCAAACCGTCCACCGCTTCCCAATGTATTACTTGCCAATGTTCAGTCTTTGGACAATAAGGTAGACGAGCTCAGGGCGAAGATCTCCTTTCAGAGAGACATCAGGGACTGTAACATACTCTGTTTCACGGAATCATGGCTTTCTCCGGATATACTGTCCCTTTAGCCAGCRGGGTTCTCCGTCCATTGCGCAAACAGGACAAAATAACTCAACATGAAAACAAAGACGGAGGTTTATGTTTCATGATTAATAACTCATGGTGTGRTTGTGGCAACATACAGGAAATGAAGACCTTTTGTTCACAGAATCKGGAATAMCTCACTATCAAATGCTGACMCCATTTCCTCCCAAGATAATTTTCAGCAGTTATTGTTACAGCCATGTATATTCCCCCTCAAGCTGACACCACRTTGGTACCCAAGGATCTGTCCGGGGCTTCGAACAAACTGGATACTGCATTTTTTGAGGCCACATTTGTCGCTGGTGACTTTAACTTCYTCGGGGTAGGGGGCAGCATTTTCACYTTTGGATAAATAGCATGCCCAAATTCAACTGCCTGCTACTCATCCCCAGAATATAAGAYMTGCATATYATTAGTAGATTTGGATAGAAAACACTCTGACRTTTCTAAAACTGTTTGAATCATGTCTGTGAGTATAACAGAACTTATGTAGCAGGCAAAACCCCGWGAACAAACCATTCAKWTTTTTTKTTKTTKAGGTCACTGTCTTTTCAAWGAGGTTTCATTGGGAAACCAGATTTCTAAGGGACTTGTTTGCAGTTCCTACCGCTTCSACTTGATGTCACCAGTCCTTAGAAATTGGTTGAGGTTTYTCCTTTGTGTAATGAAGAAGTATGGCCATCTTGAATGACAGTCACATGAAGTGAATTGTTTGAGAGAGGCACATTACCAGAAAAGTTGCGTCAGTTTGTTTTCTTTTTGTATTGAACACAGATCATCCCGTCTTCAGTTTGATCGATTATTAACGTTTAAAAATACCTAACGTTGTATTACAAAACTAGTTTGAAATGTTTTGGTAAAGTTTACATGTAACTTTTTGAGATATTTTGTAGTGGCGTTGCACAAGTTGGAAGCTGTGTTTTTCTGGATGAAACGCGCAAAATAAATTGACATTTTGGATATATATGGACGGAATTAATCGAACAAAAGGACCATTTGTGATGTTTATGGGACATATTGGAGTGCCAACAAAAGAAGTTCGTCAAAGGTAGGCATGAATTATATTTTTATTGCTGATATTTGTGGCATGCCTGCAGTGTTGAAATATGCTACTCTCTTTGTTTACTGTTGTGCTATCATCAGATAATACCATCTTATGCTTTCGACGAAAAGCCTTTTTGAAATCTGACATGTTGGCTGGAATCACAACGAGTGTAGCTTAAATTTGTTATCTTACATGTGTGATTTAATGAAAGTTTGATTTTTATAGAATTTTATTTGAATTTGGCGCTCTGCATTTTTCCTGGCTATTGGCCAGGTGGGACGATTGCGTCCCACCTACCCCAGAGAGGTTAACATACGGAATCTGAGGAAAGTGCTTCTGGTATTGCAAATGAAACATTGCTTGTCCCTTGACCCGAGACAGCTACAAGGCTCTCCCTTTGGCAAATCAGATCATGSCCCCATCCTGCTGTTTCCCTATAGGCAGAAAGTAAAATAGGAAGGACCAATTGGAATCTACGCCACAGGACTGTTTWGATCATGTGGACTGGGATATGTTCCCGGGTCCGGGTCACTTCTCGATCAAAGAGGCAGAGCYGCTGACTGAGTTGCTGACGTTGGCCCTCACAGCTCACRAGGACGTTGGGCTCCCTGTCTTAATGGCCGACATGAGTAAGTCTTTTAAGCTTGTTGACCCTGGCAATGCTGCCAGACCGGACAGAATCCCAAGCCGCATCCTCAGAGGATGCACAGACCAGCTGGCTGTTGTGTTTATGGACATATCTTCCAATCCCAATATGTTGTCTGCACATGCTATAAGATGTTCACCATTGTTCCTGTTCCCAACCAAGCTAAGGTAAATGGAACTAACGGATTTTCACCCTGTTGTACTCACTCTGTCCTCATTAAGTGCTTTGCGAGGCAAGTCAAGGACCACATCACCTCCACATTAACTGACCCTCTCAACCCACTACAATTTGCATATCACCCCAACAGATCAACGGATGACACAATCGCCATTGCACTGCACACCGTCCTATCCCACCTGGACAAGAGGATTACCTATGTGAGAATTCTGTTCATCGACTACAGTTCGGCTTTCAACACCATAGTGCCCTCCAAGATCATCTCTAAGCTCAGGGCCCTGGCACCGAACCCTACCCTGTGCAACTGGGTACTAGACTTCATGGCAGGTGGTGAGGGTAGCCAACAACACCTCCGCCAYGATGATCCTTAACACGGGGCCGCCGGAGGTGTGACTGCGGGCTAGGCATGACTCCAACTCAATCATCAAGTTTACTGACGACACGACAGTGGTAGGCCTGATTGCCAACAACGATGAGACAGCCTACAGGGAGGTGGTTAGAGCCCTGGCAGAGTGGTGCCAAGAAAAATAAGCTCCTCCTCATTGTCAATAAAACAAATGAGCTGATCGTGGTCTACAGGAGACACCAGTGAGAGCACATCCCCATCTACATCAACAGGGCTGCAGTGGAGACGGTCTAAAGTTTCAAATTCCTGAAATGTTCCCACCACATCGACACCGTGGTGAAGAAGATACAACAGCGCCTCTTCAACCTCAGGAGGCTGAAGAAATTTGGCATGGCCATTGTCGTGGCAATTTCCTGTATTACCAAATGATGAGAGAGTAAACCACACACCAGTCAGAGTTATACTTAAACTTCACCTTTAATAATCATTAAGCTTTTGCAATAGCATTTGACTTTCAACATTTCAGTATTTCTAATGAAAAGTTGAGAGTGCCCAACATAATGGCAACTGAGATCTTTTATAGCAAATATCCACCCCCTAGTCAACATGACAAACCACAGATAATAGGAACTGCTTCACAAATAAAGACTTATACTTTAGAGAGGAGTATCCCATACAGAGACAGCATTCGCTATACATTATCGTTAAGTTTGGTCTTCTAAACAAGGTTCTAATCTCATCCTTGATACTTCACTGTCTACCAAAACATTACCTCATCCAATGGAATATATCAATTGTCAATACTAGATACTCCCAAACGTGGACAAACTCAAAATCAGACAGTGAGCCTCTTTGGTCATATACTAGGTCAAGATAAGGGCRACCTCAGAGGGGAAATACAATGGTTCCAGACACAGCCATACTCTTTCCCCCAATGAGAAAAGTAGGGAGTGACTGGCGTACAGACATTKTATGAGATAGCGACAATGGTTCCCCATTAATAAYGCCATCCCTTCACATGGTTTAGGAATAGTTACATTGACATATGAAGAMAAGCCTGACCTCTCCCCTCTCTGCGCYCCAATGTGACTAAGCCCTAGCTGAGAAGTGATAACTGCAACTACCAACCCTATAGACAAAGKGAAAGATTTKAATGACAAGTATCTCACAAGCATATGATGAAAATAAAACATCTTATCTATGTTACCYAACTCATTCTGATTCATCCCCAACACCATCGAGAGCATTCTGTCAGGCTGCTTCATCACCTGGTAAGGCAACTCTGAGTCTGCCCTCCAGGACATCTCTAGCACTAGGAGTCATAGGAAGGCCAAAAATATCACCAAGGACCTCAGCCTCCAGGGTGTCATGGCCTGTTCACTCTGCTACCATCTAGCAGACTGAGACGGTACAGGTGCATCAAAGCCAGGACAGAGAGACTGAGAAACAACTTCTATTTCCAGGCTATCAGACTGTTGAACAGTCATCACTCACTGGCCACCGCCCGGGTCACTCACTGGCCACCGCCCGGGTCACTCACTGGCCACCGCCCGGAACTCTGGCCGGCAACTAAAACACTAAGACTAGCCAACTACTTCCCTGTACTCTGCATTGCACTTTAGAGAGTGCTGCCCCGTGAATATAGAGTAATTGAACACTGGTCACGTTAACAACATTTAAGTATTGTTTTACCTACTGTTCGACTGCGCCATTTGAGCTAGAAACATAAACAWTTTGCTGCACCTGCYTTAAAATCAGCTAATCTGTGTACRCAACCAATAAACTTTGATCTGATTGAATTATATTGAGGATGTTGTTTTATTTGAATGCTTCATTTGGTTGGTAAACATTGGATGACCTCACTACTAAAGGCCACACAAGAAAAGCCGCATTGAACTTAGCAAAAATAAAATAACTAAAAACAGCTTTAATCCTTGGAAAATGTTTTGCTGGACGCAATTAACCTTTCAGTGGGCTTAACATGACTGTGTTAGCTATGGCCCTGTTGCAGCTCAGACCTTAGACAGGAAGTATTAATAATATGACTGTGTTTAACTATGGCCTGTGGGCAGCTCAGAGACTTAGACAGGTAGTCTTAAACTAAATTAAGAAGCTCCTTGGCAATACGATCAGCAACTATACTGACTGATGACCAATGAAACATTCAAAGAATAGAAGCACCCTCACAAAGTCAAACATTGGGGAGGAGGTTTGGATAATGTTCTGGGGTTGTTTCGCTGCCTCTGGTTATGGGCGCCTTGAAGTGTGCAAGACATTATGAAATCAGGAGATTATTAAGTTGTTTTTGGAGGGCAATGTTTAATTTCCGCGGTCAACACAAAAAGTGGGTCTCTGTTTTGATGGTTAATGGGTCTTCCAGCAGGACAACACCATTAACACATTTTAGACATAGCGTTTAAAATTGTACGGCTCTTTTGTAACGTTCTTCGTCCGGGCCGTAAAGAGAGGAGGACCAAAATGCAGCGTGATGATTATCCATTTTAATAGGATACTTGCAAACAAGAACGAAAAACAATAAACCGACAATAAACCTAATACCGAAACAGTCCCATACTAGTAAACACAGGACACACCATAAGCCGAAAAACAATCACCCACCCACCCACCAAGACAAACAGGCTAACCTAAATATGGCTCCCAATCGAGACAACGCTAAACACCTGCCTGCTGATTGAGGAACCATATCAGGCCAAACCACATAGAAATCGACAAACTAGACATACAACATAGAATGCACCCCCCAGATCACACCCTGACCAAACCAAAAACATAGAAACATACAAAAGCAATACTATGGTCAGGGGGCGTGACATCTTTAAACTTATTCAAACATTCCAAATCACGGTTGTTTTTCTTTCGTTGTATATTCTTCTACCAGCATCTATTGTGGTTATATTCTACTACATTCCTTTCACATTTTCAACAAACTTCAAAGTGTTTTCTTTTAAATGGTACCAAGAATATGCAATAATCCTTGCTTCAGGTCCTGAGTTACAGGCCAGTTAGATTTGGGTATGTCATTTATGGAAGGGGAAAAATTCGACCTTGAGCAGGGGTTAAAATCCACGGGCCTAAGGTCGCAGTATTTGATTCCTTTAGAGGATTTACGATAGAAACACCAAAAAAGCTATTTAGAATGGTTTTTCAAGCACTTAAAATAGTATTATTATTATTTTATAACTACTGCAATCATGGATTTTGTTTTAAGCTGATTTAAGCAGGCACAACCTTTTCCCTTAAAATCAAAAGTTTTCTACTTGTTCATTTGTTTTCGTTATTACATTTCAGGAGCTGAAGGACCTAACGGATAAAGGCTTTAAGGAAATAGGGGATATACATGAAGAAACAAAAACGGCATTCAAAGTAACGATAATCCAACTTCTCAAAATAATGTCTCCAAAATGCTAGGATGGAGTTGGGACCGATTTGTTTTCCTTTGTTTCCTGGCGTTGGCACTGCGATTGGGGGCTGGCTTTATTGCCAGGGGGCGGTCTTATTGCCAGGGGGGAGAGGCGGTCTTATGCCAGTGCGTCTATTGCCACGTGGGCGGTTTATTGCCGAGTGGCGCAGCCTCTTATTGAGCAGCAGTGCTCAGACTAGCGGCCGCTTAGACTACGCATCAGAATCGGTAAAGTAACATGTCCCAGTGTTTTTACAGATTTATATAAAATAGTGACCTATTATAAAAAAATATGAGGGAAATATTGTCCTTATTAAAAAGAAAAAACGTAATTAGGTATGTTTCCTGTGTTGAGATGGTGCGGGTCTGTACAGAAACAGAAGTTGTGAAGTGTATTACCGGTCATTTGAGATTTCATGGCAAGTAGACCACTCATGGTCAGTTAGCCAATGATGCAGGATGGCATCATTCTCTATGAGGAAATAGCGCCATTTTTTAAACTGTATGTTTGAGATACAAAGTGTTGATATGTTTAAATATATATATTATATTCCTCCAATTATTGCTTTGGGCCAAAATTACGAGTATGGTAGAGTAAGAGTCAACACAGTATTTCGGTATGAGGTAACAGAATATGTGCGATTTTCCACTGGACACATACTTTAAAGGGGCAACAGCCCCAAATGCATTTTGTACTTTGGTAATGGAAACAAATAAGCTGCAATTGGCCAGCTGAAGGCCAGGCACCACAGGCTGTACTTGGCCCAGCTGAAGGCCAGGCACCACAGGCTGTACTTGGCCAGCTGAAGGCCAGGCCCACAGGGTTCTATACTTGGCCAGCTGAAGGCCAGGCACCACAGGCTGTACTTGGCCAGCTGAAGGCCAGGCACCACAGGCTGTACTTGGCCAGCTGAAGGCCAGCTGAAGGCCAGGCACCTCAGGCTGTTCTTGGCCAGCTGAAGGCCAGCTGAAGGCCAGGCACCTCAGGCTGTTCTTGGCCAGCTGAAGGCCAGCTAAAGGCCAGGCACCTCAGGCTGTACTTGGCCAGCTGAAGGCCAGCTAAAGGCCAGGCACCTCAGGCTGTACTTGGCCAGCTGAAGGCCAGCTGAAGGCCAGCTGAAGGCCAGGCACCACAGGCTGTTCTTGGCCAGCTGAAGGCCAGGCACCAAAAGGCTGAAATTACATGTTTGCATCTACCTATCGATAATGAGAAATGTTGATATGTTGATCCATAGTATTATTAAAAAGTAACATAAATTCAACTGGTAAACGTTGATTGTTATACGATTAAGGGGGAAAACATGACCTTATGAGGGTGGTGCCTGGCCTTAAGGCCACAGTCTAATGAATTCTGTTTTATTTTCCTTTATTTAAGTCCCTTTATTCGCCCAGCGTGTTTTCCTTTGATCTACCTTTAGATTTTTACTGTAAAGTGTATTGCAATTTTAAATAAAGATTGATTTGATAAACAAAATGGTTTCTAATAATGTTACCAACAATTTGTTGATTATATCGAATCTAGTAATGATGAGTCGATTATTAACTTTATAAATAGGTTGACAAAGTTTTGCCAAAATGTCTAAATACTTCTAATCACGTACATTACTTTATGACAAATAATGTAACCTTATTGTAAAGAGTTACCAGATATGAAATCCTATCAACATGTAAAATATGACACAGTAAGGATGTATCTTGAGGAAAATTTTGATTTAATAAACGTTCTAACAGTTTTTTGGGGGCACGCCAGCACTGGATAGCTACGCCGATCTGAATAATACATTTGCAAATGTAAACAAAATCAAATCTGCTGAGAGATGTATTTCCTGTTTTTTAAGGTATACAACAGACAAAGTGTACTAGGCAGAAATAGATTCATTTATATTTATAGCACACAACATGTTAAAATGTATCTATCAATGCATTATAGAACTGTGTTTTGTGACATTTTGTCAATATCCACAAATCACCTCTTCAATCCAGGACGAACAAATAATTGTTAATGTAAACACAGGGGTACTTAGGATCATCACATCACACACACACGCACGCACGCACGCACGCACGCACGCACGCACGCACGCTCTCTCTCTCTGTCTCTCTCTGTCTATCTCTGTCTATCTCTGTCTATCTCTGTCTCTGTCGCTCTCTTTCTCTCTGTCTCTCTCTGTCTCTCTCTGTGTCTCTCTGTCTGTCTCTGTCGCTCTGTCTCTCTCTGTCTCTCTCTGTCTCTGTCGCTCTCTTTCTCTCTGTCTCTCTCTGTCTCTCTCTCTAACAACTATGAAAGGGTAACGGTTTAGCTCTATCAGAAACGTGTCCTCTATCCAGGGCATGATGAGCAGTGTATTTATGCAGGAAAAGATACCATTATGTTAGTACACTAGCGTGACAGTACTTTCTAGTTATTTATTCCTGCTTGTTTAAAGACATATTGGCACCATATCCGTGCAACACCTCTTTAATCCAGGGCATAAAGAAAGGGATTTTCATGTACACATGAGGATATTGGGAATCATCACATCTCTCAGCATAATTAAAAGCAACGATACCCTGTGCCTTGTTGTTACAAATAAGAGGTCCCCCTGAATCTCCCTGGAACACAGAACAACAGGAATTAGAGAACAGACATACAGAAGTGTGATTGTCAAAGGAGAATAAGTGAACACTTCAAAGACTGTTTTAGTGTTCCAGTACAGTAATGTTACACAGACATAAACACTGCTTATCTGATCAACTAAAACCTGTACTGGTTGTCCTCTACAGCATGTTGGTTCTACTATTACTATAATCATTTGATCTAAATTCAATTTAGTTACCTGACAAAATCCTTTCCCTCCGGTAGTACGAGTGCACATCATTTGATTTATGTCAAAGTATTTCTGCCACACGGTCTTGCATTCAGAGTTATCTTCCACCATCACCGCCACTGCCATCAAAACGTCTGAACCCTGTTTGTTGTTCGAGTTAGTCTTGCCCCAACCAGCTACGGAGCACTTGGGGGATGCTGGGATATGTTCATCCTCCTTTGGGAGTCCAACGACCGTCACATACTGGGTTAGACGAGCTGTGGTCTTTAACTATAAGAGGAAAATAAGTAAAATAAAATTGGGTAAAGTTATTATATTCTATTTGTATAATTCAGAATAAACCTTGAATAAACTGTATAAACGTTCATGTCAGTGAAGATAATCAGTATCAATTGAATGCATTTCTTATAAGGCCCTGCATTCATTTAAAGTTTATACAAAATAAGTACTATACACTGTAGAAAGGAGATATTAGGGGTGTCTTGAAGATTACCTTCAGTAGCATGATGTCATAACTATTCTGCGTTGCATTCTCATGTAAGGGATGCCGATGGTAATGTGACACCTGAATCTTCTGACAACTCTTCGTCCACTTCTTTAAGTCGTGGGCTCCAAGCACCACCGTTAAAGGATAAGCACTAACAGAAAAACAAAAAGGGTGGCAAGACATAGAATGAAATAGAATAATTCCTCAAGAGACGTAACAAGATGCAACAAAACAAACTGCATCTGGATTAATTTGTTGTCTACGACAAAGAAAGACTCACTTCCTTAAGCAGTGTGCTGAAGTCAGGACAAAGTCCTTCCGGATGAGCATTCCTCCACAAACATGGTATCCTCTGTGTTGCAGAGAGACCATATAGGTCCTAGAGTGGGGCTTAACTATCTTACCACCCACAATACCACTCTCAGAGGCTCCTTGGAAGGAGGGGAAAGAGGATATAATGTTAACTATGTCTTTTGGGACACACAAGGAGCAAAAAAACAACATAATTTGTGTTCAATTTGGTTAACAAATAGCTACCTCTACTGTCTGCTACCAACTGGTTATTTGTAGAGAATAATCAGCTATACCGTCTTTACTAGCTGGTTCTTATATAGAGAATAATCAGCTGTACCTTCTTTACTAGCTGGTTCTTATATAGAGAATAATCAGCTGTACCTTCTTTTACTAGCTGGTTTCTTATTATGAGAATAATCAGCTTGTACCTTCTTACTAGCTGGTTCTCTGTAGAGAATAATCAGCTGTACCTTCTTTACTACCTGGTTCTTATATAGAGAATAATCAGCTGTACCTTCTTTACTACTGGTTCTTTTGTAGAGAATAATCAGCTATACCTTCTTTACTAGCTGGTTCTTATATAGAGAATAATCAGCTGTACCTTCTTTACTAGCTGGGCTTTTGTAGAGAATAATCAGCTGTAACCTTCTTTACTAGCTGGTTCTCTGTAGAGAATAATCAGCTATACCTTCTTTACTAGCTGTTCTTATTATGAGAATAATCAGCTGTACCTGTTTACTAGCTGTTCTCTGTAGAGAATAATATCAGCTATACCTTCTTTACTAGCTGGTTCTTATATAGAGAATAATCAGCTGTACCTTCTTTACTAGCTGGTTCTCTGTAGAGAATAATCAGCTGTACCTTCTTTACTAGCTGGTTCTTATATAGAGAATAATCAGCTGTACCTTCTTTCTAGCTGGTTCTCTGTAGAGAAAATCAGCTGTACCTTCTTTTACTAGCTGGTTCTTATATAGAGAATAATCTGGCTGTACTTCTTTACTAGCTGGTTCTCTGTAGAGAAATAATCAGCTGTACCTTCTTTACTAGCTGGTTCTTATATAGAGAATAATCAGTGCTGTACCTTCTTTACTGCTGGTTCTCTGTAGAGAATAGATCAGGCTGTACCTTCTTTACTAGCTGCGTTCTTTCAAATAGATATATAATGTATAGAATAGATCACCTCACCAGCAGGAGAAAGGAGTTGGAGGAGGATGAGAGGTAAAGGTACATGGTGGTGGACTGGCAGAGATCTAGATGATTAGAGAGACTGCAGGTTTCTCCTCTCTTATTATCCCACATTTACAACCCCCCCCCCCCCCCCCCCCCCCCCCTACCCCTTTCCCTCCTCCATACCCCACATACACTTATTTCATACTGAAAGTGAAAGCTGAGGTAAGTGAGATGGAGTGGAAATATCACACATTTTTAAGTGGGTGGTAAGTGGCCTCAGATGATTCATACCAAAAAGCACCTTTTAAAACAAAGTACATTGTCCGTATGTCTCTTTAGAATGTTATTCATGTCCTTAACCTGTTAGGACATCAACAGGAAACATGCTTACCTGACTATACAATTCAACCAATAACCTTGCTTACTACCTCACTGAGCACTTTGTTATGTTAAAATACGTTTTGAACAAAATGTAATGTCTAACTTGCGCCGAAATGGTTTGTAGTTGTAAATGACCAGGTTGCAAAGCTGTAACCCATCTGAATGTCTCTAGATATCCTCCTTTTCGTTCCATTCATGTCCCTAACTGCCTGTCAGGACCTCAACAGAAACTAGACTAGGATGTTTTAAAAAATCCTTCACTTTATGTCAAACCTGAACCAATAACCTCACTACTTTATTAGACTATGAGTTTGGAAAGCATATTTACACAACATTTATACAAATGCTGATTTTGCTTTTAGACACACAAGTCTACACTCCAGCAACAACAAAAAAACACTTCATAATTGTCCCAAGGGAATAGATTCTAAATCTCCATGTACTGTTCTGCCGAGGTTCTGGAGGTTCTGCCGTCCCAGTAAGCTTGCAATTAATATTGTCCCAGTTCAAGTAAAGCCTGGCTACCTCAAAGTCTTCTGTAGGGGGTTCTGTTCAAGTTTAACCAGTCTTTGTAGTGGAGGTGGTCCATATGGAACCCCGTTCTCGCTGAGAGTAGGTCACAAGTGCAGTACAGCAGATCAACATACAGTACGTCAACAGTACAGGTATATTACAGTACAGTACAGTAGGCAACAGTGCAGTAAAGTACAGTAAGCATATTACAGTACAGTAAGTATAGTACAGTAACAGTACAGTATATTACAGTGCAGTAAGTCCAGTATATACAGTACAGTATAATTACAGTACAGTACAGTATATAACAGTACAGTATATTTACAGTACAGTACATACAGTAGATATTACAGTACAGTAAATATACAGTACAGTATATTACAGTACAGTACAGTACAGTATATTACAGTACAGTAATATTACAGTACAGTATATTACAGTACAGTACAGTATAGTACAGTATATTACAGTACAGTACAGTTACAGTATATTACAGTGCAGTACAAGTACAGTATATAAGTGCAGTACAGTACAATATATTACAGTACAGTATATTACAGTACAGTACAGTACAGTAGGTCAACAGTACAGTACAGTAGGTCACAGTACAGTACAGTAGTAACAGTACAGTAAGTAGATCAACAGTACAGATATAGTAAGGATAGAGATCAACAGTACAGTATGGTACAGTAAATCAAACACAGTACAGTAGGTGTACCAGTGCGAGGTCAACAGTACAGTATAGTTGGTCAATCATTACAGTACAGTAGTAGTCAACAGTACAGTAGTAAACATTATAGAGAGTAGGTCTACAGTACAGTAGGTAAAACTATAGTAGAGTAGGTACAGTACAGAGGTAAACACTATAGTAGGTAGGTCTACAGTACAGTAGGTAAACACTATAGTTAGAGTAGGTCAACAGTACAGTACAGAGGTCAACAGTACAGTAGGTAAACATTATAGTAGAGTAGGTCAACAGTACAGTAGGTAAACACTTATAGTAGAGTAGGTCAACAGTACAGTACAGTAGGTCAACAGTACAGTAGGTAAACATTATAGTAAGTAGGTCAACAGTACAGTGCAGAAAGGTCAAACATTCAGTAGGTCAACAAACAGTAGGTAAACATTTAGTAGAGTAGGTCAACAGTACAGTACAGTAGCGTCAACAGTAAGTACAGAAAGTCAACAATTCAGTAGGTCAACAATACAGTAGGTAAACAATCAGTAGGTCATTTTGATTACATGTCAGGAATTGTGATAAACTGAGTATAAATGTATTTGGCTTAAGTTGTATGTAAATGTATGTATGCACATTTGTGGCCTGCCTGGAGGTCATTGCAGGGCCTGGCAGTGCTCCTCTTGCACAAAGGCGGAGGTAGCGGTCCTGCTTGCTGGGTTGTTGCACTCCTACAGCCTCCTCCCACGTCTCCTGATGTTCTGGCCTGCTCCTGGTAGCGCCTCCATGCTCTGGACACTACGCTGACAGACACAGCAAACCTTCCTGCCACAGCTCGCATTGATTGCCATCCTGGATGAGCTGCACTACCTGAGCCACTTGTGTGGGTTTGTAGACTCCGTCTCATGCTACCACTAGAGTAAAGCATTGCGGCGCGACACAATGATCATGCAGGCGGGAAGCCTTGGAGGCACTGTTAGGATGTCGGCGCGGCGCGTGAAACCACGTAGGCCCGTAGTGCACTGGGTGGTCCTGTGTGCGATGGGAAGTCGCGGGGCGGAGGAAGTTGTTAGCTAGAGAGTTTACTAGCACGTCCGTGCGTGGCCGCGTCGTAGAGGGGAGAAGGGGCGCGAGGTTGGTAGGGAGGTGGCTCTGGACGCTCGTGATATGGGTACGTGGGGGTGCAGCGGGGGGCCGAGGGAGGCGCTGGATAACAGCGCTGGGCGTGCGGTTTATGGTCCCAGCGACCCTGCCTCCCCCTTTCAGCTGGGCCCTGGCGCCGTGGCCTCACCGGCGTTGCTAGCCCCACTAGGAGTGCTTCGCCCAGGTGTGACACAGACACTTCTCATTCTAGCCTGGGGATGTGGTCACTTAGCATAAATTTGAATGCTGGCGGGTGCTTTTACTCCTGTGGTAATGAGACAGGAGTCTACACCACAAAGTGGCTCAGGTATGCAGATCATCCAGGGGATCAAATGCGAGCTGTTGGCAGGAAAGAGTTGGGTCTGTCAGGTAAGTGTGCGAATGCCTACAGGAGAACAGCAAAAATCAGCGAAGCCGGGAGGAGGCGGTAGGGGGCCACGAGAGAGGTCGCTTGGCAAGGAGACGCATGGTGCAACTGACTCAGCAGGCAAGGTAATTGAATAATAGCAATCATTATCGTTTACATGACGATGTATAAGCTGATGGTAATCTGTTGTGACTCGAATGGTGACTTTTGTTGTACGTAGTTACGGTGATGTACTGTTGACTACTACTATATGTTACCTATGTTTTGGTTGAGCTACTGAAGGTTGATTTCGCACTGTATCGTGACGCTACATGTTACTCTACTGTACTGTGATACGTACTGTGTGTTACTATTACTATAGTGTGTGACTCGTATTTGACCTATACTATAATGTACCTACTGACGTGTTTTGAGCTACTGTACTGGTACTGTGACCTATCCTTATTGCTACGTACTGTAGACTACTCCTATGGTGTTTACATTTACTGTAGAGCGACTTACAATAGTGTTATACTGTACTGAAACCTCTTATAATTACATAACTGTAAGTTGCTAGGTTGTCGTAATGTGAAACTATGTGTTGACTTGCACTGGTCTCTTGTATTTGTATATGCTGCCTATTGTGCTACGTGTGTATCATACGTAGCGAGTAGTAGGTGAGTAATGTGAGTTGGGTTGACTAGGTATGTTGTCTGATAATATATGTACGTATAAAAGTATGTAGGATGTCATCGGTATGTATCGACTGTAAATTCGTCGTACTAAATGTGAAATACTGTATACTGTTGTGATGTAATATATCTAGTTATACTGTACTAATAAGGATGTCTGTATATATGTGATATTGTCGTAAATAGTATGTAAATAGTGGATAGTGAGAGTGTAAACTGTGACTGTAATATATGTACTGTGATGTAATATACCTGTATGTAGATGTAGTACTGCACTGTAATACTGTATGAGTCTATACGTACGTTGTAGTATATATGTCTTCTTTACTGCTGTGACTACTGTTGTCTGTAATAGTATGTGAGTACTGTAGTGATATGATGATGCTGTTGATAATCTAAGGAGAGAAGGGTGATAGGATGGCACAGATGTATGAAATAAAAGATGAGTAGATTACTTAATGGAAATTAATGTGATTGGGAGGCAAATCCAGAGCAGAAGTATGAGAGAACCTATTGGGACATTATGTGTTTGTTTTGCTGGATGTAGATTGTGTGTCAAACAAAAAAATTGTAAATGTGGTAAATATGCTTTGATCAATTAAAAGTAGAGTTATGTTAGTTGAATAAAGTGAAGTAATAGTCGTTTGTGAGGTCTAGAGTTTAGGGAAAAGGAAGAAAAGAGGAATCTGAGAGATTCAGATGAAGTTGCATGGTATGGTTCAACTAACATTTGGCGAAGTTAGAATAATTGGTGTAAAAAGTATTACATAAAAGTTTAGTGAGTAGTAGAAAGTTGATGGTTGTTTTAGGTAAGATTTGTGAGTTACAGTTAGGAATAATGAATTAAGAGCATAACATGTGTTTAAAGGTGGTTGGTAGGACATGAGGTGAACAATTAAAAATGTGTTGATATTCCATCCAGTTCATTATTAGTCATTTCAGTAGATAAGTGTATGGGGAGGAGAGGGAGGTAGGGGGGGGGAGGGGTGTAAATGTGTAATATAGAGGAGAAAGTCTTGGTATATTTCTGCCATAACCCATGTCTTTTTAATTTAATTTTATGTGTGGTTGATTTCTTATATTTGAGAATAGTAGAGGTAAGTGATATTTAAGAGAAGCAGTAAAGAAGGTAAGTGATATGTTATCTATTAAGACAGAGAGAGTAAGTGATTTCTTAAGAGAGAGTTAAGAAGGAACAGGATTTAAAGAATGCAAAAGGTAGAGGAATTAGACGTAGTAGAAGTAAGTGATTATATAAGAATAGTAAGGAAGAGCGATATTTTCCCAGAAACAACTAGAAGAAGGTAAGCTATATATAATAAGAAAAGCTAGTAAGGTAAGGATATTAGAAACAGAGACAGGTACGTGATTTATATTAATAGAAAGTAGGAAGGTATAGCTGAGTAGTCGTGATCAAAGTAGATTATGAAGGGGTGCGTGGTTATTCTAGAAGATGAAGTAAGATAGGATGAAGTTTAAAAGACTAGTAAAGAAGTAATATGGCTGAGTATGACATAAGAACATAGTAAAGAGGTAGTGATTTTTTTAAGAGAGTAGAAGAAGGACAGGATATCTTATAAAGGAAAGAGCAGTAAGAAGATGATTATTTTATAAGACAGTAGGAAAAGAGGAATGATATTCTAGAGAAGTAAGAGTAGTGATATTCCTTATAGAACAGCTAGAAAGAAGTAAGTGATTATTTATATAAAATAGTAAGACGAGGATATCTAATAAATTGTAGCACAGTAGAGATTGGTAAAAGAAACAATATTTTTTGTTTGGTCAACTAGTAAATTTCCTTTCCATTCCAAGGGCTCTGAGAGTGGTATTTGTGGTGGTAATAGTAAGCAGCCTAGGAACTATATGGTTCTTAAAAAAAAAGAGGTACAGTTGGGAGGATGCCTTCGGAGGTTTGTTATTAGCACGTAGGAAGTAGTGCTTTTGTCGAGCAAAAAGTTATAGTGAGTTTGTGTTGCTTTGTTAGTTTGAGAATATTATTATGTTGCACTTTTTATTGTTTTTCTCTGTAGTGCTTATCTTACGTGGGATGGCGAGATAAAGAAGTGAGAAGAGTTTTGAAGATTAGGTTCAATTACATGGAGCCTAAATGAGAAGCAACGAGAATGTTTAAATGATGCACGAAAGGTAATATGACATAATATTCTTTTACAGTGTTAGTATTAGTTTGTATAACTTTATGATGAGGGCTTATGAAAGGCATTCAATGATCGATTATTCGTGACATAACTTTATATTCCAGTTAGCTGAATTACGATAGAATAAATTTAGCATTTATTTACTTATTTCTTTGAGTAAGAAATCGTTAAACGTAAGTGACGGTGTTGGACTACAGAGGGAATATCAATAAGTGCTCGTACTGTGTGAGATAATGAACAAAGGTTAGATTTATGGAGTGGCGGGTGAGGGAAGATAACTAATGCAGAGGGAGAATATTTGACATAAAATAATATGTGACGAGAGGAGGGAAAGGTTTTGTAGGTAATAAATGAATTAAGATAATGATAAGTAATAGTAAGAAAAATGCTGTAAGGAAACAGACGGTTAGATATAAGTGTTTTATTGGTTTTGTACGAAATAAAAGTGAAGTGTTACTTATCTCTTTGACAATACCCTTCGTTTTTTATGTTCCTGTTGTTGTGTTCAGGAGATCAGAGGGACAGTCATATAATAAGAAGTGAATAGAAAAAGGTAGAAAGGTAGAATTAAGGAATAATATATGAAGTGGTATGGTGTCATAAAGGAGACGATGATGCAACTGCAGAAACATATAAATTATATGCGGGGTGATTGATTGTGCTATAATCTTTATATACTTTTGTCTATTCCATTTGCACAACAGCATGTGAAATTTATTGTCAATCAGTGTTGCTTCCTAAGTGGACAGTTTGATTTCACAGAATGGTGATTGACTTGGAGTTACATTGTGTTGTTTAAGTGTTCCCTTAATTTTTTTGAGCAGTGTATAACGTTCCTCACTGAGTTCCCTGAATTCCTATCGGACCTTGTAGTCATAGCATATAATATTCACATTTGTGGTGAATTTAATATTCACATGGAAAAGTCCACAGACCCACTCCAAAATGCTTTCGGAGTCATCATCAACTTAGTGGGTTTTGTCCAACATGTCTCCGGACCTAAACAATGCCACAGTCATATTCTGGACCTAGTTTTGTCCCATGGAATAAATGTTGTTGATCTTAATGTTTTTCCTCATAATCCTGGACTATCGGACCACCATTTTATTACGTTTGCAATCGCAACAAATAATCTGCTCAGACCCCAACCAAGGAGCATCAAAAGTCGTGCTATAAATTCTCAGACAACCCAAATCAATCAATCAATCAAGTTTATTTTATATAGCCCTTCGTACATCAGCTAATATCTCGAAGTGCTGTACAGAAACCCAGCCTAAAACCCCAAACAGCAAGCAATGCAGGTGTAGAAGCACGGTGGCTAGGAAAAACTCCCTAGAAAGGCCAAAACCTAGGTAGAAACCTAGGCTATGAGGGGTGGCCAGTCCTCTTCTGGCTGTGCCGGGTGGAGATTATAACAGAACATGTTCAAAATGTTCATTAATGACAAGCAAAGAGTCCTTGATGCCCTTCCAGACACCCTCTGCCTTCCGAAGGACGTCAAAAATCAGTTAACCACCTAACTGAGGAACTCAATTTAACCTTGCGCAATACCCTAGATACAGTTGCGCCCCTAAAAACTAAAAACATTTGTCATAAGGAACTACCTCCCTGGTATACAGAAAATACCCGAGCTCTGAAGCAAGCTTCCAGAAAATTGGAACGGAAATGGCGCCACACCAAACTGGAAGTCTTTCGACTAGCTTGGAAAGAAAGTACCGTGCAGTATCGAAGAGCCCTCACTGCTGCTCGATCATCCTATTTTTCCAACTTAATTGAGGAAAATTAGAACAATACGAAATGTATTTTTGATACTGTCGCAAAGCTAACTAAAAAGCAGGATTCCCCAAGAGAGGATGGCTTTCTCTTCAGCAGTAATACATTCATGAACTTCTTTGAGGAAAAGATCATAATCATTAGAAAGCAAATTACGGACTCCTCTTTAAATCTGCCTATTCCTCCAAAGCTCAGTTGTTCTGAGTCTGCACAACTCTACCAGGACCTAGGATCAAGGGAGACACTCAAGTGTTTTAGTACTATATCTCTTGACACAATGATGAAAATAATCATGGCCTCTAAACCTTCAAGCTGCATAATGGACCCTATTCCAACTAAACTACTGAAAGAGCTGCTTCCTGTGCTTGGCCCTCCTATGTTGAACATAATAAATGTCTCTCTATCCACCGGATGTGCACCAAACTCACTAAAAGTGGCATTAATAAAGCCTCTCTTGAAAAAGCCAAACCTTGACCCAGAAAATATAAAAAAACTATCGGCCTATATTGAATCTCCCATTCCTCTCAAAAATGTTAGATAAAGCTGTTGAACAGCAACTCACTGCCTTCCTGAAGACAAACTGTCAGGGTTTACCAAAATAGGACCCAGAAGCAGACCAGGACAAGGTGAGTATGAAGATGGTGAGTATTTATTAATAAATGAGAACGTGGAGGTAGATAGTTCCAGGTGGCGGAGCGGGCAGCGGAGGTGTGTTGATGGGAGTGGATAGGCAGATCCAAGGGATAAACAAAAACTGGCGACGAGCAGACAGGGATGGGATATGGGTTCCGGGTGAATGGCTGTAGACAGAACAAACGGAGGTAAGTTAAAGGCAAGCAAGACGTACAAAACAACAAACCAAAACAAAACAAACTCTATCAACTGGAGGCTGGTTCGTGGGCACAACATACTGTTCATGGCTAACGATCCGGCAGGGAATGGATGTCAGGTCCGGGATTAAGAAGAGGAGAGATGATGATCAGGACCAGGTGTGCAGATAGCTGATGGGATACAGGTGCGGGTAATCAGAACTCTCCCAACTGGCTACATTGCCCGGCAACCAGACAGGGTGCGTTCCAGGACGCCGGAAAAAACACTCCAGGACAGAACACAGGCAAAAAAACAGACTCAGGAAACGGGATTCGTGACACAAACAATGTATACAAAATGCTTCAGTCTGATTTTAGACCCCATCATAGCACTGAGACTGCACTTGTGGTGGTAAATTACCTTTTAATGGCGTCAGACCGAGGCTCTGCATCTGTCCTCGTGCTCCTAGACCTTAGTGCTGCTTTCGATACCATCGATCACCACATTCTTTTGGAGAGATTGGTAAGCCAAATTGGTCTACACAGACAAGTTCTAGCCTGATTTAGATCTTATCTGTCGGAAAGATATCAGTTTGTCTCTGTGAATGGTTTGTCCTCTGACAAATCAACTGTAAATTTCGGTGATTTCTCAAGGTTCCGTTTTATGATCCCTATTGTTTTCACTATATATTTTACCTCTTGGTGATGTCATTCGAAAACATAATGTTAACTTTCACTGCTATGCAGATGACACACAGCTGTACATTTCAATGAAACATGGTGAAGCCCCAAAACTGCCCTCGCTGGAAGCCTGTGTTTCAGACATAAGGAAGTGGATGGCTGCAAACGTTCTACTTTTAACTTCACTAGGGTAGTGGGCAGCATTCGGAATTTTGGATGAAAAGCTGCCCAAATTAAACTGCCTGCTACTCTGGCCCAGAAGATAGGATATGCATATTATTAGTATATTTGGATAGAAAACACTCTAAGGTTTCGAGAACTGTTAAAATAATGTCTGTGAGTATAACAGAACTGATATGGCAGGCGAAAACCCGAGGAAAATCCAACTAGGAAGTACTATTATTCTGAAAGGCTGTTTTTCCATTGAAAGCCTATCCACCATACAAAATTTAGGACCCAGTTCACGAGCTCTATGGCTTCTTCTACAAGTGGCCAGTCTTTTGGCATTGTTTCAGAACTGTTAAAATAACAGCTTTACTCTGAAAAATTAGGTAGATACAGCACTTTTCAATCAGTGGCCAGTGGAAATTTCCAGACATCATGCGCCTGATCGGGAACGCGTCTTTCTTGTTTCTCTTTTTCTATTGACGAAGATTTTGTCTGGTTAAAATATTATTGATTATTTATGACAAAAACAAGCGGAGGATTGATTTTAAACATCTTTTGGCATGATTCTACTAACTTTTATTGGCCTTTTTTGGACTTTTCATCTGGATTTAGTGCACGCAACTTCAGCATTCGGATTACTGGACAAAACACGCAAACAAAAAGGAGTTTTTTGGTCATAAAGAGGGACATTATCGAAATAAACTAACATTTATTGTCTAACATGGAGACCTGGGAGTGCCACCAGATGAAGATCATCAAAGGTAAGTGATTAATTTTAATGCTATATCTGACTTTTGTGACACTCTCCTTGGCTGGAAAATGGCTGTATGGTTTTCAACTGACTAGGTGCTGACCTAACATAATCGCATGGTGTGCTTTCGCAGTAAAGCCTTTTTGAAATCGGACACTGTGGATGGATTTACAAGTTTATCTTTAAAATGGTAATTGTATGTTTGAGGAATTTTAATTATGGGATTTATGTTGTTTTGAATTTGGCGCCCTGCAATTTCACTAGAAATTGTCGAGGTGGGACGCTCGGACAAGACAGAGATGCTTGTTCTAGGTCCAAAGAAACAAAGAGACTTATGTTGAATCTGACAATTAATCTTGATGGTTGTACAGTCGTCTCAAATAAAACTGTGAAGGACCTCGGCGTTACTCTGGACCCTGAACTCTATTTTGAAGAACATATCAACACTGTTTCAAGGACAGCTTTTTTCCATTTACGTAACATTGCAAAAATCAGAAACTTTCTGTCCAAAAATGATGCAGAAAAATGATCATGCTTTTGTTACTTCTAGGTTAGACTACTGTAATGCTCTACTTTCCGGATACCCGGATAAAGCACTAAATAAACTTGTTAGTGCTAAATACGGCTGCTAGAATCCTGACTAGAACCAAAAAAAAAATAGCATATTACTCCAGTGTTAGCCTCCCTACACTGGCTTCCTGTTAAGGCAAGGGCTGATTTCAAGGTTTTACTGCTAACCTACAATGCATTACATGGGCTTGCTCCTACCTATCTTTCCGATTTGGTCATGTCGTACATACCTACACATACGCTATGGTCACAAGACGCAGGCCTCCTAATTGTCCCTAGAATTTCTAAGCAAACAGCTGGAGCCAGGGCTTTCTCCTATAGAGCATTTTTATGGAATGGTCTGCCTACCTATGTAAGAGACGCAGACTCGGTCTCAACCTTTAAGTCTTTATTGAAGACTCATCTCTTCAGTAGGTCCTATGATTGAGTGTAGTCTGGCCCAGGAGTGTGAAGGTGAACGGAAAGGCTCTGGAGCAACGAACAGCCCTTGCTGTCTCTGCCTGGCCGGTTCCCCTCTCTCCACTGGGATTCTCTGCCTCTAACCCTATTAAAGGGGCTGAGTCACTGGCTTACTGGTGCTCTTTCATGCCGTCCCTAGGAGGGGTGTGTCACTTGAGTGGGTTGAGTCACTGACGTGGTCTTCCTGTCTGGATTGGCGCCCCCCTTGGGTTGTGCCGTGGCGGAGATCTTTGTGGGCTATACTCGGCCTTGTCTCAGGATGGTAAGTTGGTAGTTGAAGATATCCCTCTAGTGGTGTGGGGGCTGTGTTTTGGCAAAGTGGGTGGGGTTATATCCTGCCTGTTTGGCCTTGTCTGGGGGTATCATCAGATGGGGCCACAGTATCTCCTGACCCCTCCTGTCTCAGCCTCCAGTATTTATACTGCAGGAGTATATGTGTCGGGGGGCTAGGGTCAGTCTGTTATATCTGGAGTATTTCTCCTGTCTTTTCCGGTGTCCTGTGTGAATATGAGTATGCTCTCTCTAATTCTCTCCTTTCTTTCTTTCTTTCTTTCTTTCTTTCTTTCTTTCTCCCTCTCGGAGGACCTGAGCCCTAGGACCATGCTGTTTCATTCAGGAACCTATTTGGCTGGATCCGGTACCTCTCTGTTTCGTTCAGGAACCTATTTGGCCGGATCTCTCTTTTCACACCTCTTGTGGCATGAAAAGTAATAGTCACATTTTACAATGTAAACATTTGAATAAAGGAGATCACAGTTAATTTGAGTTGCCTTTTCGTTAATTAGATTTACTACCTGGGCCTGATATTTTAAGAGTTGATTTGGGTTGGGTTGGCCTGGGCTTATGATTTGCGTAACATTGTAAGCTATATTTAAGACCATGTGTTGCCATGGCTACGTGAGAAGCTCACCTTTATCTCTCACAGATCAACTCTCATCTCTCCAGAATTGCAATTAATCATTTATTTCCTTATAGAATCATATCCGAGCGGCTCGGTGGACGTGAGAGGATGTACTTTTCTCAGCTCCTCGCCATTTGAGTTGTTTGTTCCAAAACATTATGGGAAGATCAAAATACCACTCTACAACCTGAGACTCCAGACTCCTGACACATTTTTGTCATTTTTTGACAATGTCAGGCACCAACAGCAAGAATCAGCCTTAGATGCTGACCACACTGCCCGTGTCGCGTGCACGACCGTTGCAAAATACATTTACACATACATGTTATTCAATCATTGCACCCACACTGCTCGCACGGGTCAATGAGCATCAGCGTAGCCAGGCACTAGAATAGAACCTGGTTGTTGACGCTTGACACGCTGCAAGTCCAGCCTCTGGGGTGAAGGTCTGGCCCAGTAGTAGAACCCTGAGGGTGAAGGTCTGGCCCAGTAGTAGAACCCTGAGTGTGAAGGTCTGGCCCAGCAGTAGAATCCTGAGGGTGAAGTTCTGGCCCAGCAGTAGAACCCTGAGGGTGAAGGTCTGGCCCAGCAGTAGAACCCTGAGTGTGAAGGTCTGGCCCAGCAGTAGAACCCTCAGTGTGAAGGTCTGGCCCAGCAGTAGAACCCTGAGGGTGAGGCTGGCCCAGGAGTAAAAATGAGGGTGAAGTCTGGCCCAGCAGTAGAACCTTGGGGGTGAAGGTCTGGCCCAGCAGTAGAACCCTGAGGGTGAAGGTCTGGCCAGCAGTAGAACCTGAGGTGTGAAGGTCTGGCCAGCAGTAGAACCTTGGGGTTGAAGGTCTGGCCCAGCAGTAGAACCCTGAGGTGAAGTCTGGCCAGCAGTAGAACCCTGAGGGTGAAGGTCTAGCCCAGCAGTTTGAGATGGTGGATGTAGTTGGTTTGAGGTTGTGGTACCTGCAGGCAACAACAGGACAGGACAGGACATGAAAACACCAAAACCACAGAAACACAGAGGAGAGGATGTGAGAAGGTGAGAAACAGCATGCAAGACCTGCAAATGTCACCGTAAAGTTGTTTCCTGGAGTGTATTGCCTAGCAACAGAGACCATGTGGAGCTGTGTGGTTTTAGGGTCTATTTCTGAGACGGTGTTGGTTCTAGAACAAAAACAGGAAGAGCACAGAGGTGGATGGTGGTTTCTCAATAACTAGTGTGAGGTAGACATATATGACAAGTTTCAGTGAACAGAAGAGGCACGCCACACACACACACACACACACACAACACACACACACACACACACACACACACACACACACACACACCACACACACACACACACACACAGGGTCAAAGTCCATACAGTCATCAATGTCATATTGCTGTATTTCAGCCTGCATTTTAAATAGATTGAATATTGTGTCACTGGCCTACACACATACCCCATGATGTCAAAGTGAGATTGTGTTTGTTGAATTTTAGAAATGAATAACATTTTAAAGCTGATATGTCTTGAATCAATGAGTCTTCATCACCTTTGTTAATAAAGGAAAGCCTAAATGTGTTCAGCACACGCAACATTCTAGACGAAACCTGGTTCAGTCTGCTTTCCAACAGACTGGAGATGAATTCACCTTTCACCTGGACAACAATAAAACACAATTCCAAATCTATACGGGAGTTGCTTACCAAGAAGACTTTGGATGTTCCTGAGTGGCCGAGTTAAAGTTTTGTCTTAATCAGCTTGACAATCTACTGCAAGACTTTAA